>NC_043747.1:3439194-3514194 GCF_902148845.1 Salarias fasciatus
GGAGAAATCAAAACACACAGGGTTTAAAGGCTGCCCATGGTGACTAAAAGCAATGCTGGAAAGTACTAAATAAAATTCTCGGCCAGGGCAACAAAACAACTGTACTTCCTGACACCAAGTGCACACAAGAAACTGAAGATCTTGCAAACAGCTTTAACAATTTTTTCAATTCCATAGGAGAATCGCTATCAAAGCCCATAAGGCCACCAGGGGGCGCCTCATATCAACAATATCTGAAAGGGAATTTTGTAAGTTCTATGTTCCTGAAGCCAACTGACAAAGCGGAAGTACTTAAAATCATAATGGGACTGAAAACCTCCTGCACAGAAGGGATAGATGGGATCTGCAGCAAAATCATCAAATCTGTTGCTCTTGAAATTGTTGAGCCACTGACATATTGCATAAATATATCGTTAATACATAGAGTAGTGCCTAAACATATTAAGACTACAAAAATAATTCCAATATCTGGAGACAAAAAGAACAAGAATAATTTTCGTCCAATTTCTGTTTTAAATTCCTTTTCCAAATTATTTGAAAGAATTGTCTACAACAGGCTGTATCATTTAGGGATGAGCGAGTACACCACTATCTGTATCTGTATCTGTATCTGTTTACCCATCCAAATTATCTGTATCCGTATCTGTACTCGGAGAGGGCGTGGTCTAAACCGGAAGTGGGCGTGGTTTAACTGGAAACGGGCTGGGGCAGAAATTGGTGCACTATTTTAAGTCTGAAATGGATATGGATTGCTCAGAAGTTGCTATATTTATTGTTTATTTGAAAACTATTTACAGAACAGTCTCAATGATAAAGTGTACAGATTAGTTTTTTTTATTTTAGTCAGAACATGAATATTTTTAAAGTTATATAAATGATTATTTATTCACACAAAACCCTCAGAAATAAAATTTGAATATTTTTGGTCACAATAGTAAAGGAACTATTTACAGAAAAGGTATTTTTTATTGAGTCAGAACATGAAGATTTTAATTGTATGAATGCCTCCCCCCATGATCCCCACCGGAATCTCCCCGGCGTCCAGGGAAACCTCTCATCCCCCCTGCTGAGCTTCCTGGTCATGACCGAGGCTGCAGTGCCACGGACATGACCAGGACGTGGACCTCGGTCCAGTTATCATCTCTCTCCCACAGATCACAGCCTCCCAGTGGAGCACAAGTCCATATTATTATGAAAAAGAAGAGAAATAAGGGGAAAAAAAAACGCGAGGGAAAACGAAACTTAACCCCCCCCCCCCCCGAAAAAAACCCGAGCATGCACAATCGCCCGACGTTTCGACCTTATAAGGTTTTCCTCAGGCACAATGCACGCTACAAAGAAATAAAATACCGCATTTTTAATTTATCAGCTCCGATTGGCTTCTCTGACAACGATCCTGTCGTCTCGGTGGAGCACGGAGCAGAATGAAGGACCAATGAGGATCTCCCATCAGCACGAGGACGAATAATGACGGACAATGCTCGGGCTGTGCTCGGATTCGGAAAAAATGCATTATCCGTAACGAGTACTCGTTTAAAACGAGTATTCGGCTCATCCCTAGTATCATTATTTGAACAAACTTCATATTCTCCCCCCCTCCCAGTATGGCTTCAGGAAAAAGAACACAACATGCTTGGCTATTCTTGATCTTATTGAAAAGGTAAACGATGCTGTGGATAAGGGCGAATGCGGAGTGGGCTTTTTCCTAGATTTATCAAAGGCATTCGATACAATAGATTTTGAAATTCTGCTGGGAAAACTGGAGCACTATGGTGTCAGAGGCACTGCACTCAACTGGTTGAGAAGCTCTCTATCTGAAAGAGAGCATTATGTACAGATACACAATAGTAAATCACAACATAAAGTTACTAAGTGTGGAGTTCCCCAGGGATCTATTTTAGGTCCGCTTCTATTTATTATTTACATAAATGACTTACCAAATTGTACAGATACTCTGCACAAAATTATCTTTGCTGATGACACTAACCTATTCTTCGCTCATAAAAATCCTGAGTATCTTCAAAACACAGTTAATCAAGAATTAACCAAAGTAGACATCTGGCTAAAGTGCAATAAATTATCTTCAAACTTAAATAAAACCCACTACATTTTGTTCCGTTCTCATAGAAATCGTAAAAATATAGAAAACATACATATTGAAATCTGCGGGAGGAATATTGAACGAGTCCAACACACGAAATTTCTAGGCATATTGATCGATGAATTTCTGAATTTCAAACAGCACATTGATGAATTGACAACCAGATTATCTAAATATGTAGGCCTGTTTTATAAAATTCGACATTATCTCCCTCTCGAAGCTCTTAAAACCTTGTATCAAACACTATTCGAACCACACTTAAATTACTGCAATATTATATGGTGGAACACGTATCCCAGCTATCTCACTAAACTGCTTATCTTACAAAAAAAGGTGATACGTGCTATATCTTGGTCAGACTTTAATACTCCCTCTGATCCTCTTTTCTGCAGGTTCAAGCTTCTGAAGCTCACTGAGTGCAACATTTTTCAAAATGCGTGTGTGATGTATAATGTAGTACATGGTTTGAATGAAAGACTCTGTCAACTACTTCCAGTAACATATCCATCTCATGACTACAATACAAGAAGGAAAAATCTGGTGAAGGGCAAAAAGCGGAAACTGAAAAGTACTAGCTTGAGCATTTCGTGCAAAGGCCCGGAGATCTGGAATGAGATTGACACTACAACACAAAACTCTGTGTCTTTACATATATTTAAGAAAAAGTTTGCTACATTATACTGAAACAAAACCCTAATGGCCGTGAACTAAAATATCAAACTGAATACAACTAGGTAGTACGCTATTTTATGAAATTGTCATTGTCTCATTAATTATTCTGATGTGATTAGCGAAGAACCATTATAAATTGACTGTAAGAGTATGAGTATGTATGCAATCTATAAATATGGAAATATCCACACATTATAATAGGAGATACAATGAAAAGTAACGAGTGTGTGTGTTTTGGTAAGACTGGAATGGTAATGGGTTGGGAGGAATAACTAAACCTGTATTATTGTAAATGTAATGAAAGTACTTTGTGTACTTTGTGCCTGGGCCCCGCTATAAGCTTGGGTAGCTTCTTGGGAGTTCCCTTTTACAAACACAAATGAAATACAGTTTCGTAAATTATATGGTTTCAATTATATTTGTGAATAAACAGAATTGATTGATTGATTGATTGATTGGATTAAAACACAAAACTACAAACGAGAAGATTTTCTAACTCATGAAAATTAAATAATAAAATAAAAACAACAATACACATTTAAAGGAAATAAAAACAAAACTAAAAAGAAATTAAAAACAATTACAAAAAAAACAAATCTAAAAAGACTCAAGACCCCAAGTTCAAGGATGAAAAATTGCAATGATGAATTTTAAGAATAAAGAAATAAATCTCATATTATCAACATTTTAAAAGTTTAAGGTTAACAACTCCAGAAGAAAAAGAAATAAAATTCCAATCAACGAAATGTAACCCTTTTACCAGCTGGCTCGCTATAGGTAAGTAATTTATCAATACGTGTACGTTTCTTCCTTCCCAACATAAAAGCGATGGCAAAAGAGACATTCCATGTAAAATTAACTTTGTCCAGGAGTCAATATGACGTTCACACAACTTATAGCAAAAAACCTCTCCCAGAGTTCAAAATGGGTAAATATATCGAAATAACTCAGATGATCCTGCTTGTTTGAAGAACAGAAATGACAGCCATGCCATAAAGCAGTGCAGATTAGTCTTTGTATTAAAGTAATATTCAGATGAACACAAAATATAAAGTTCCAAACAAAATATTGATTCAAATTTCACTTAAAGGGGCTGTATCATGCAAAATTCACTTTTTGTATGTTTTAACCTTGTATAATATAGTTATGTAGCCTACTCACCAAAAACACCCCCAAAGGGTTTTTTTCCTTCCTGCCTGTGTGTTTGAGCTTTCCTCGTGTTTGTGCTGCTCAGAGAGGCAGCCCCTCCCGCACCGTGAAAACACTCTGTTTTCCCACGTTCACGTCACACTGTGAAGATGGCTCCCCTGAGCCCCCCTCCCTCCCGCAGGCCCTCGGCAATCAGCGTTGCTGCTTTTTTCTAACTCTGATTACGGAGATAAACTTTAACCATCGTCTGAAAGCAACAGTCAAGCAAGAGCAAGAGTCTGAAGGGTCTGAAGGGTCTGAAGGGTCTGGAGGGTCTGAAGGGTCTGGAGGGTCTGGAGGGTCTGGAGGGTCTGAAGGGTCTGAAGGGTCTGAAGGGTCTGGAGGGTCTGAAGGGTCTGTAGGGTCTGAAGGGTCTGGAGGGTCTGGAGGGTCTGGAGGGTCTGAAGGGTCTGAAGGGTCTGGAGGGTCTGGAGGGTCTTAAGGGTCTGGAGGGTCTGGAGGGTCTGAAGGGTCTGGAGGGTCTGAAGGGTCTGAAGGGTCTGAAGGGTCTGAAGAGTCTGAAGGGTCTGGAGGGTCTGAAGGGTCTGGAGGGTCTGAAGGGTCTGAAGGGTCTGGAGGGTCTGGAGGGTCTGAAGGGTCTGGAGGGTCTGGAGGGTCTGGAGGGTCTGGAGGGTCTGAAGGGTCTGAAGGGTCTGCGCTTGGTGAGTTTCTAACAGGAAAAGACGTTTTCGCGTGTCTTTGCGTGTGGAGAAGCTAGAGCTAAAGAGCTAAAGCTCGCCAGCGTTTTTGTTTTGAAGCGCTGATTGGTTGAAGTAGCTGTCAGTCAAAGTCCACAGGAGGAGAGGCGGGATCTTCAGTGAAACGGAGCGTTTTCTCTTACGGGTTTCAGAATTAGCCCCAGAAAATCTTTTATTTCACACAAAATTACTTTTCCTTAGCGCCAAAAATAAACTATTACCATGTTAATGCCATTTCTAGGGTTTGGACGAGCTAAAAAAGCAGGATACAGCCCCTTTAAGGCCGCCACACACTACAGGATTTTTTTCAATCTTCCCCGATTCACAGACCACACACTACAAGACAGCAGAGGACAGATCGCACCCGATCTTCCTCTCCTGATCTTCTAGTGTGTGTGTCGCTCTGGAGCAGAACACACACCAGCAGATTCTTCAGCCGAGAATCGCCTCCTCTCTCCTCCAAATCTCGCGTCGTCCAACGTGACTTCATGCGGTTTCCCTTCATTGCTGTTTTTACATTCATCTCCACTTTCAATAATAAGTGATAAGTGGAGAACTCATTCATTCCCTCAGTTCATTCATTCACATCGGTATCGCTCTACCCCCCCTCCCCCCCACGCCCACGAGCATGGCCTGTCAGCACCTTGTCAGAAAATTTAAATGTCCCAGTACAGAACAGGGAAACATAGTTTTAGATCATTTTCTTGTAATTTACCCTCCACATTTGATAATAATTCAGCTTATTAATGTGTGTGTGTTTTGTTTTTGTTTTTGTTTTGTTTTTTTTACTTTTGACTCCCGGGTGGAGCAGTAGAATAAAGTTATTAGCAGTCCGTGACAAATAAAGGCTACTTTTTTAAATAACCAAATATCTTAAATCATTCTTTTTGTCCACAGATTTGATAGTTTAAATCAGAATAAAAACACGTTGAGCTTTGATTAGGAAAAGTTTCATTATACGTCGCTCTGTCTCTGAAGGCACGGAGTCAATGGAAAGTTTTTTTTGTTTGTTTTGTTTTTTGCTTTTCTTGCAAGTCCCCCTCCATCCATACGCTTTCTTAGGATGCAGCGCTGCAGTTCAGGGATGTAGCTGTAGTCTTTGGCAACCTTTACCACTTGTACACGGTAATTTCGTGACTTCTTGCTGTATAGTCTCTTGAATCTGAAAAAAAAAGTTTTGAGATTTACTGCATGTTCCCCTATTTTCCATACCTTTCCAGACAACAAACAGTAAAGCCTAAGTAGTTATGTAGTGGCAAATTACATTAAATCACCATATTTGACAAGTTCTTTGGCAATAAAGTAAAAATAAAAATGTAAGACTTACGATTTTGCGTTATTACGGTTGATGTAATGTGGCCGGTGGTTGTGGTGGTTGTAGTCGATTGCGGCAAGGAGGCACCTTGCTTCATATACAGGAGGAGAGAAGGCAAACCTGTGTGTAAGCATGGCGAGAGAGATGGAGGGGGTGGGGTGGGAACAACATAGTAGAGGTATAAAAGTTGAACCAAATAAAATTTTCAAGGGAAACTCAAGTTCAGTGAGTAATTATCCCAAAGGATGAATAAAAATCCTTTTACCTTTTTCCTGTCAAGTTCTGAAGTTGGCATGTAATGTAAAAGAAAACAAAAACTTTTAAACGATATTTTTAGGATTCCCTCCTTCTCCCTCCTTCCACTGATACATTTCCACGAGTGAATTGAAGCAGTCGGCGCATCATCCAACAATTGCTGGATCAGGAGGTCCACAGCAGGGCAACAAATCGGCACAAAAAAAAAAAAAAAAAAAAGATGGAGATTCACTGATACATTCAAGCTTTTTTGGGCAAGCAGACTAACGTTTCTTCATGCTCTTGTCTTTATCAGAGTCTTCAGGCTTTGTAATGAACTGGCCACACAGGAGCCTCTGATGAAGACACAGGCATGTCAAAACATTAGTCTGCCTGCCCAATAAACCTTGAGTTTATCAGTGAAGCTCCAGCGTTTTTCTGTTTTTTTGTTTGTTTTTTTGTACATTTGCTCCAGTGTCAGCCATGACAACAGTCTCAAAACAACTTGGAATAACCATTAAAAACAGTCAGTCATTAACTTTCCCCTCCTGTTCAATCCCTGTTCCTGTTCAATCCGGTTTTTGCAAAAGACATCAATCATGGTGTTCCCCAATGATCAGGTGACATAGTTGTAAATGGTCAATCGCTGTTCTGATTATGGAAACAAAGTTATTAATGTAGCCTACCGAAAGGTCAGATACTTCGCGATGTCCTTCAACCAGCGTCTGTTGAACATGCCTCGTTGAAGAGCCTCGTGGTGGAGAACCTGGCACCATGAGCGCTTTATCACTGGTTGCCTCATCAAGTGGTCCATGGTCACATTCGCCACGGGCCCATTCATGCTTCCCTGTGACATGATGAAGCACCCCAACCTACATGTCCTACAACAACATCAAAAAAGAAGAAAATGATTTGTTCTGTGGCAGAAATGGCCTTGTACCACCAGAAGTAAGTGGGCTAAAACTCATCTGAGGAGAAAGGTAATATTTCAACATCCAATTTAGTTTTGTTGTCCAAATGATGCAACACCACTTACGTTGAACATATCACGATGTTCTGCTTTCTGGCAAATGTCCCAAAAGCGGTTGATAATGTCCTTCAGCCACACAAGTATGATGGAATGCCCCTTTACAATCCCAGCCTGCGAACCGAGAAAAGAAACAAGATAACAGCAGAACTGTTTACATTAACAGTGGTCAGAAGTACTACTGGAAACAGTAATAATGGTGGAAACAGTAATATCCATTTGTAGTATACTTACCGCATAGAGTTTCTTTGTCAAATTTTTGGCCGCATGCCATATGTCCAATGAATGTGTTATACCCTTTTCTTTATATCTTCCTTTCTTGGGATCTGCAATAAGTAACAACGTAGTAAGACTCATTCAGAATATTTGATTAGGTTATAGGTTTGGCAACAAATAAGAGATGAGTAATGACAGAGCCCACATGAAGCGGTTCAAGTGTACTGCAGCCTTTTTAGTAAATATACCCACCTATCAGTGCTGCAATCTGGATGTGCGCATCTGTAACAATCTCAGTAATGTTCAGGTCCTCCAAAAGGCTGTCAAACGTCTGGATGAAAGCATGCTTCTCCATTATCACACTGTTGCGGCTGGTTTGTCTTTTGTCCACAGTGACGACACTGATGATGTCCTTTGTCTCATTTTCCATAGTTGTATAAGTGCAGTACTGGGCAGTGTGGCCTGTGGATTTGTAATATTGAGCTTTAGTCACAGCTCCAATACTTCCTGAACTTCAGCTTTGTCCTTAGTGTCCTGTCTGTCGTAGCTGAAAGAACTGATGAGTCCAGGTGTGTCGGACCACAGTAACACAGAGAGAATAATCAGTCTATCCAGACATGTACGACAGCACACAAAGGAACTGGCAGAAGTTCAGGAAGTAGTTGAGCTGTGCATTCAGCCCATATGAAAATCATTTTTCCTTGAATAACTTGGTTTAACACAGAAATAAATAGAATATTTACCAGGAGAGTCCATCCTTCCGTCAGCTGTAACAGATAAAAGCAAGGTAAGCACAAACTAACATCTGCAATGGAAACAAAGCCATTATATATATATATGAGTACTGTAGAGGCATTCACTCTACACAAATGTGAGTGCATGTTGATTTTGCTAGGACAAGTACGCTGTGGTGATGTTTTGTACAATACATTTCCATATTTACCTAGGGCAACAACACTGTCCTTCGCATGCAAGCGGTCAATGGTTGCAGCTCTCTTTTTCTCCCAGAACTCCTTTATAGAGTCAATATAGAGTGGTTCTGAATGAGACTGAATGTTTTTTGCGACACTAAACCTATGTTCATATAGTTGAAGAAGAGGGCAATCTTGGAGAAGTTATTTCCAGAGAGCACTATGTTTGTGGCAACCGTGAAGTCCCCTCCTTGCATGCCATACTTCAGCACAGGCTGGCTGTTCCACCTCCACAGCTTGTGCCCATGATTGCAAAACTGTAAGAAACAATATTGAGATTTGTAGCAGGTTAGTTACCAGACATTATTTGCTATCTAATATGATCTCTATAAGCATAAGTTCATTGTGTATGCAGTCATTGTGTGAGCAAATCAAATGTCAGATCTCCAGCTCAAACTCAGGTGTGTTTTTAGGCTACATTCTACAATTATTGTGATCCAATGAAAAATATATGACTTCTATCGCACAATTTGATTTATTTGTTTATGAAAAACCAAAAAGACCAGTGCAAACTCAGTGTTTGGTGTTTGTAGAGAACGAAAGTGTAACATTTCGAATGTCAACTCACCCACTCGATGTTAGCAGCACTTCCTCTTCGGTGGAATTTGACCAGAAGTGGTGGAGTGGCATCACATTCTGCACTTGTTTGGTCATCTCTATAAAAACATTTCTGGATGGGCAGCTGGGGAAAACTGGTCAAATTTGCCAAACTGGTGTGGAAGGCAAATACATGCTGGCTGGTCAACCAGGTCTTCCTCAGCAGAGACCTTCTGTGCAGCTGGGAAAGAGGGCACATCACTGTCCATCTCGTCTGGGTCTGGATTGTCAGGCTCTTCATCACTGTCGTCATCACGATGAAGAATATCCATGACGGAGTCATCGAGTCCAACAATGGGTAGAGGCATCAATTGCATGCTGTAAACCACCAGCAGCTCTGTGTGACAGGACAAAATGTTGGAAGTCTCTTACATAATTCATCTTCAGATAAGGCATGCATATGTGCTGAGTGCCCACACCACATACACAGACCATAGCTTGAGGGAACAGAACATGTAGGATCTAATACTGAAAGGTACATACCGTAAACAGACCTGTGGCACGTGATCACTGTTTGCATGATTTGAACCGTTGTCATCCAAATCAATTCTGTACTCGAAAAATAACAAAGAAAAATTACAACATGCATATGTAATAATGTTGCCATTAATTATAAAATAAATGTGGACATATGGAGATTTTTTTCAGCTCACACACTGTTGAGGAGGTTGTTTGCTTGGTTTTCATCAGTTATGACAGCATCCGTTGTAAGATCCATGGAGTGGAAACTGCACACAGCACAAGTATGTTGTATGTAAAAATAAGTAGCCTACTGGTAATTGCCTGAACTGGTACTACAACCATAGAGCAAATACGTAGTAAAATCCACCTCTCATGAACTCACTCTCCAATAAGAACCTTTCTTTAGAATAATTTTTTAAAACATGCAAGTGTACTCTACAATTTGTATGGACTTACGTTTTTTCCAAAGGATCCAAATCTTGGTCTTCTGCCACTGTCTAACCACCAGCCATTACAAGGTTTTCCCTGTCAAGATAATGTCACAAGTATGATCAATTGTGTGCATGTGTGTGTGTATGTAATTGACTGAAAACATACTTACCCCTCAGACATTGGTTCAATTGGAGATAGTCAATGACAGATGTTTGGAACTCTTCTCTTGCTGGGTGTGGAGGCTCTCACTGCAGCATCAGGTATTACATCTTCAGGTGATTGCTTCTTCCAGTAACTAAAAAAAAATTTTTTTTGGGTATATGTCAACAAGCTGGCCGTGACTTGGTTCCTTTCACAGCACAGCTATGGACAGATAAACAACAACAACAACAATAATAATAATAGTAAGATGCACATCGCAGTTAGTTATGAGCTTCATGCACAGCTCCACTTTAGACAACTCCCTTTATCCCTGTTTTTATGTCCAGGACGAACTAATGACCCTGATGTGTCTGCCATGTCAGCCGCAACAACAACACAAATGGCAATAATGATAAGTGGCTGCAACCACAGCCTCAAAAGGATCTCGGCGTCACTCAAAACTTCAGTGCTGCACAGCAGCTGTTAGCTGTAGCCTATTTCATGTCCGGTAGCTCCAACTGCAACTCCGACATGAAGTTGGTTAGCGTTAGCAGTAACGGCTAACCTACTTCACGTCGGGTTTCTCCACTCTGTGATCCGATCTGATCTCATATCATTTTCAAATCAGGGTCTAAACACGACGTATAATGTTCTCTTACCTTGTCACAAGGAAATGGGCCATGTCAGCATCTGTTTTCACTCCTAAATGCAGCTGAAGTTCCCTCCATGAATCAAAAGCGTATCCAGTATTGATTCGGGTGCCTGCCCGGCTTCGGTCATTTTTTTTTTTTGACTCGTGAGATAACGCAGATAAAGTCCTTTTCTTCTTCGTGGTGGCACTTCTCTGTGGGCTTTGTGTGGATGAAGGTCGTTTGCTGGCTGCTGCAGAATCCATTTGTATCCCTGCAGTGTTTTAGTCCGTGTCCACGGCAACCATGTACTTCCGGTTCCAGAGCTGCCGGGAACGCGCATACAGCGTCATTTTGCGTCACATCCCCACGACTGCGCGGAAAATTCGGACCCCGAACAGCAACAAATTCTGTGGCACACAGCCTGTATAAGGTAACTGACAGATACGCAGATTGGCCTGTTATTTTAGGTTTTTAGTGCTTCACGACCCATTAGCATTGAATAAACTGGAAATGCATGTGTAGTTTTTCACAAATCTTGCCTTAAGTCCCTTTAAGCAGCAGCACCTTGGTGAGACAGAGCTGTTCGGCCAATCAGGGAGCTTTATTTCGAAGGTGTGGACAGCTCTACTCGGAGCAGATTGGCTCCTCTCGGAGCGCACCACACACTACAGGATTTACGATCGGAAATACTAAACATGTTCATTATCTACGATCTCCCCTTCCGACGCCTCCCGAGAGGCTCCAACTGGAAAAAAATCTCTCAGAACACACCGCACACTACACGAAGATCGGACCCGAACTCATTTGCATACTCCCGACAATCGGACCCTGTCGGCTTCGATTGGGAGGAGAAGATCGGGGCAAAATTCGGCCCGATTATCCAGTAGTGTGTGGAGGCCTTTATCCGGTGAATGTGTGGACTGTGTGAGCCTACCAGTGATAAGGAAACCCTCAGAGGCAGAGGGTGGGTCTCAGTACAGAGGGGGCGGAGCATTCTCGACGGGCTGTATGATAGAACCGTATTGGCCCGAATATAAGACGACTCCGATTATAACACGACCCCTATTTTTCAAAGATCATTTTGTGAAAAAAAAATGCTGAAGACATTAAGGTCACTCATAAAACAACTTTTTATTATACAATTATTATAAACTCAAAAACTCACAACTGAAATAACATTTTACGAGATATAGAATGAAAAAATGTTACTACAGTATTGAATAAAAAATATACTCTCTTTCTCAAAATAAGAAACAATAACCAACAAATAAGAACCTCAAGGGGTCAAAACTGCGTAAATGATGTAAATAACTTTGCCTTCAGCTGAATCAGGCTCTGGTGGTGGACATTCCGTCTTTCTGTCTTTCAGAGACGTATTCACTCACCCTTCTATCAGTCTCTCTGAAGCGTCGCTCTGGGACCACGGAAAGCTTTTCTCATAGCGTTAGCATCTGGAGGCGTTTTTTCTGTGCTCTCCAATATCGAACGAGGCTCTGCTCCACCAGACCTCCTGGCGGCTTGGCAGTAGTTTGATGACTCTGCTGCGTTGATCACCATCAGTTTAAAGTTGGTATCATAACTTCTCCTCTGTTGTTTGCTCAGTTGTCCAGCGTTCAGCCCCTTTGTTCCAGATGATCCGCCATTTTTCATCAGATCATTTGATCTCATTTCATCGCTCCACTCGCTCTCTGCTCAGTGATACTTTGGCTCCATCTAGCGGCGCGGATGCGTATTGACCATCTACCGTAAGTCCGCGATTATAACACGACCCCACTTTTGAGGATGCAATTTCTGGAAAAAAACATCGTCTTACATTCGGGCCAATACGGTAATTTTACCATTCAAACAACCATTCAAACAATACCTCATGCTACCATCAAACAACACACTAATGCTCACTTTTATTGAGCCAAGCAAACCTGTATGCCTCAGAAAGCAGAATAAAGTCACAAACCAGCTCACAAACTTGTTCTGAAGAACAAATACACATAAGCGCGCATGCACACGCACACACACACACACACACACACACACACACACACACACACACACACACACACACACACACAGACAAATGCAGCCTGACAGGTGTCAATCTCAGAGCGTCCGCTGTCCCTGGTGCTGAAAACTCAGCTCAACTCATCTTTGATACAGCTTAAATATAAAATGAACACAGCTGGTCTAAAATTACACAATTTATTCAGATAGATATAGACACAGCTATCTATATCTTTTGGAATTCACGTATATTAGAAAGAAAAATAGACTCGGTGGTCTCTTATAGTTGAGAGCAACACAAGGCACATTCAAATAGGCAGGTGTTTAAGACCACAGCATTCTGATAAAGATAATATTTCTGAAGGTTTCACTGACTCACCAATGGCTCCGATGTTAGGTTTTGGGTTGTACCGCTAGCGGCTAGCATAGTGTTTAGCATACTGTTTAACTTCCCTCCAAAGAATTCAGATCAAGTGCAAAAGAAAAAACTTGTTCATGCCGCACAGCCAATCAGCCTGGCTTACAACTCTGATGCATTCATGGACAGTCGTAATGTAAGAATTAGCAAATCTGAGACGCGTGGAGACACTCACTCCACACAGTTCTCATTGAGAGTCGCACTTCCGGTCTGATTCCCCCACTGCGTCAAACATCACGCCCTTAAATAGAATCGGCTTCAAACAAAATTATAAACTTCTTAATATTTAAACTGGGTGTTTTAACACAACTAATGAAATAATATAATTCTTATTTTTCTTTAATGAAACAACAAAAACATACGTGCCTCCTTATTAAATCTTTTAACGTGACAAAAAACTTAATATTCTCCTTCAGAAAATCATATTACTACAGAAAATTAAAAAATGTAAAAGACAGTAGTGAACAAGAAAAGGAAAAAAAGAAAGAAAGTCACTACATATATATATTTTTTGAAATTTCACTTCAAAATGTAATCAATAAAGAAACATCAATATGTTTCTGCTTTCAAATTCTCCATCTGTGGCCTCATGTGTAGATTCTTTTCTTCTGATACTCGACTCTTCTGTGTTTCTCAGAGAAGATTTTCAACCTCAAGTTGAGACTTTCTGTCAAAGATGTTCATGAGTTCTTTAAAATATTTCCCTCCCGCCTGTTTCTCCGGTAAAATTCTGCACAAATTTTTGCAGTTTTTTTCCCCATAATTGTGGTACATTTCACCTGTTTTTCTATAACCATCCACATTTTATGACAAAAACATGTTTCTCTAATTCTGAATCAAGATTATGAAGATCCTCTGGTCTCCAGGATGGAACCTCTCACCAGCAGGGTGACTCAAAGAAAGAATAATCAAGACAAACAGAAAATGTGATGATATTCTTTCAATGTGGAAATGTGTACACTCCATTTAAACAGAGTAAGATTAAGGAAAATAAATGACTTCTTATGCAAATAACTGGTGAGATGTGGATATGAAATGTTTGTGGTGTGGCTGTATCTAAACAAGTGAGGCGAACGTATGAACGTCTTCTCCTTCAAGCTTTAATGTGTGGCCTTCTCAAAGCATATCTTTGAAAGACGGCACTACATTTCTTGTTGCTATTACAGCTTTTGCCGCGTTTTTCACTGCATCCAACACTGTTTCTGCTTCCTGAGCTGCTTCACGTCCAATTACACCACCCATGACTACCCCTGCTGCAGCTGAGACGGCAGTAGTTGCTTTGACAGCTAATGCTGATTTCCCTCCTGCCGCCACTGCTGCCACCACTGCTGCAGGTCCCGACAACGCTGCAGGTGCTGGCTTTGGCTCTCCTCCTGACCGATTATTTTCATCCGCAGGCTTTCTTGCTTGGGATATTTGTCTCACAGCCGTTGCAACTACTGGAACCAGAGCCACTACGCTAAACAAAGCTCCCAACAAGGCCCCCGTTGTGATCCCTGCCAGGTCGATCAGAAATCTGTATGCCACTTGGCGTTTGGCCTGGTTTCTGATCTCCTCTGGTGGCAGGTCTTCTGGAGATGACTGCCTGATTTGCTCCTCCTCTCTCTGGATTTCTCTCTCCACAGCTTGCAGCATGTCGTTGGTGTAGCATTGGCCGTTTCTTTCCACCGTTAGCTTGTCGATGGTCTTCAGTAACTCTTCCCTCTGGAAGCGGTTGCTCCTGTAGTCGTTCTGCAGCATGTTGTCGTTCCAGTATTTGTTGTCGAAAACATGGCACCGGCTGCCGCACCTGTTCACCAGGTCTCTCAGCTTTTGATTGTGTTTGACAAACTCCTCGATTTTCATCCCTTCATCTAGCTGGTCGCCAAAAGTGAAGACGACCACGGCGTATTTCAGAGCGTCTTCAGAGAAATACTCATATATTCTGCTGATGACGGCTTGCTCCTGCTCTGAGAATCTCTCAACTTTCAGCACAATGAGAAAGGCGTGAATTCCAGGAGCACACTCTGTAATGCACTTCATGATCTCAGGCTTCAAATCCTCCTCTGACCTTTCTGTATCAAACAAACCAGGCGTGTCGACCAAAGTGATCTTTCTGTCACTGACATCTCTGGTTTCAGCTTGACATGTGGCAGTTCCAGAAACAGAAGAATGATGTGCTGTGAACAAGTTCTCTCCAAGTATGATGTTAGCAAGGCTGCTTTTCCCATAGCCAGTTTTTCCCAGCAGGACGATCCGCTTTGACTCTAAGGGAGAAAAAAGACTCTGTTCAAGCATACCTGGATCTTTAATCATGTGTTTTATTAAAGCAATTTGAAATGAAGCAAAGACGGACTGAAGTATGCCATGTCGTACGAGAAGAGAAAAAGAGAAAAAAAGATAAAGAACTTGTGTTTTCAAGCTGACAATGCGACACTACTGGTAGACGCTGGTGGACTGACGACTGATGCTGTACTCCTACAATTCATTCCGATCTCATTTATGTTACCTTTCAATTTCACATTCATTTGTCACACACAACTTCACAACAGCCCCCATGATGAACAATAGAGTGAAAAGTGCGGCAATCTGGTATGGCACTCAGAGGTTGGGGCTCAAATGCATGCGCCTGGTGGCCGGGCCTTTGCCCACCTGGCAGATCTTAGCCTGAATGGACGATGGAGGTCCAACGCACTCACCACCCGCCGAGGGAACCGTAGACGCCGGGTGCAGTGTGGATTGGGTGGCAGCCGGCGACAGGGTGCCCCACGACTCGATCCCCAGTGAGAAAGACTTACTCTTTGGACATGGGATGTCACCTCATCAGATGCGAAGGGGCCTGAGCTTGTGAGAGAGGTTGAGAGGTTCCGCCTTGATATAGTTGGGCTCACCTCCACACAAAGCCTGGGTTCTGGAACCCTATCCCTCGAGATGGGCTGAACTCTCCTCTTCTCTGGCATTGCCCACGGTGAGAGGTGGCGGACTGGTGTGGGTTTGTTTATAGCCCCACAACTCAGCTGCCATGTGTTGAAGCACACCCCAGAGAATGAGAGGGTGGCATCACTGCACCTTTGGGTCAGGGACAGGTGCCTCACTGTTGTCTCAGCCTATGGGCTGAAAAGCAGTGTAGAGTGTGGGCCTTCCTGGAGTCCCTGGGAGGGGTGCTGAACTAACTGGGGACTCCACTGTTCTACTGGGGGCCTTCAAGGCCTACGTGGGCAGTGACAGTCAGACCTGGAGGGGGGTGATTGGGAAATACGTCCTCCCTGATCTGAACCCTAGTGGTGGTCTTTTATTAGACTTCTGTGTTAGTCATAGTATTTCCACAACAAACACAATGTTAGGCTGCACGGGTGTCCGCAAGTGCACTTAGCACCAGGACACCCTAGTGTTGGAGGTCGATAATTGACCTTGCTGTCATATCATCTGACCTACGGCCTCGTGTTTTAAACACTTGGGTGAAGAGAGGAGCAGAGTTGTGGACTGATCACCATCTGGTAGTGAGTTGGATGGCGAAGGAGGAAACCGGACAGACTTGGCAGACCCAAACGTGTTGTGAGGGTCTCCTGGGAACGTCTGGCGGAACCCTCTGTCAGCAAGGTCTTCAACTCCCACCTGCGGGAGAGCTTCTCTTGAATCTCGAGGGAGGCTGGGGACATTGAGTCTGAGTGGACCATGTTCTCCATGTTCTCCACCTCCATTGTTAAAGCAGTTGCCCGGAGCTGTGGTCATAAGGTCTCCAGTGCTGCTGTGGCAGTAACCCCTGAACCCAGTGGTGAGCACAGGAAGTAAGGGCTGCCGTCAAGCTGAAGAAGGAGTCCTGTAGAGTCTTGTTGGCTCGTGGGACTCCTCAAGCAGCTGACAGGTACCGCAGGCTAAGCAAACTGCAGCAACAGTGGTCGTGGGGGCAAAACTCGGGTCTGGGAAGAGTACCCACCATCTCAGGAGGAGAAAGCAGGACTCCACTAACACTGTTTGCAGTGGAGGTAGAGAGCTGTTGACCTCAACTAGGGATATTATTGGGTAGTGGAAGGATTACTTTGAGGACCTCCTCAATCTTGTTGCCAAGTGTTCCATGGAGGAAGCAAATGTTGAGGTCTCAGAGGCGGTCTATTCCATCACCCAAGCTGAAGTCACTGAGGTGGTTGGTAAGCTCCTCAGTGGCAAGGCTCCAGGGGTGGACGAGATTCACCCTGAGTACCTTAAAGGATAAGTTTAAATCGTACTTATCCTTTAAGTCTCTGGATGTGCAGAGACTGTCTTGGTTGACACATCTCTGCAACATTGCATGGTATTCGGGGACAGTACCTCTGGACTGGCAGACAGTAGTGGTGGTTCTCTTTTTAGAAATGGGGACTGGATGGTGTGCTCCAACTATAGGGTGATCATATTCCTCTGCCTCCCCGGGAAAGTTTATTCCCGGGTCTGGAGTGGAGGATTCGACCAATAGTCCAACATCGGATCCAGGAGGAACAATGCGTTTTTCGTCCTGGCCGTGGAATACTGGACCAGCTCTAGATCCTCCATAGGTTTATGGGAGTTCGTCCAACCAGTCCACATGTGTTTTTTGGACTTGGAGAAGGCGTTTGGCTGCGTCCATTTGTTGTGGTATCTTGTGGGGGGTGCTTTGGGAATACGGAGTCCAGGGTAGTGTTGTTTTTGGCAGACTATTTTGATTTAGTATTAGTCTTGGTCTTTTGGACAAAATGCTTATTAGTTTTAGTCACATTTTATTCATTTCTACATTTGATAGTTTTAGTCTAGTTGTAGTAGATGAAAACCAAACGGGGTTTAGTCCAGTTTTCGTCATTAAAAAAAAGGCTTAAACAATACATGAGGAAAAACACAGACACAGGAAACTGTAAACCAAACATAAAAAATATATACTTAAATGGCACAAAACCAATTTAACACATTGATGCCTTCGGACATTAAATAATAAACTGGAGTAGTTTGATACTTTACAACCGCAGTAATACAGTGAGCTTTGCCAGATATAATGAGAGGACTAATGGGAATTTTGCTGATACTTTCAAGCTATTTTTATAATGTCCATGCTGATATAAAGGCTGAGATCTTTTATGAAAACTGGTCTGTTATGTTTCTATGTTACTGATTTGAATTGGTAAGATTAACTGCCTGTTATTACTTTTGGAAGAGCAATAAAACCAATATTAAGATGTTATTAGGAAAATACTACCATTAAAACAACTGAAATGAATCAAATGGATTCCTTGGGCACACTTGATGGTATGAAACACTTGAAAGTCTTCAAAACTGACATGACAAACATAACTTAAGTTTGATGTATTTTGATATGTTTGATATATTTTTTTAATATTTTTTGATATAAGTGTTCCTTATCTGAATTTTCTCTTTGCACATTTAAAAAAAAGGGAAAATACATTTCTTCAAAATAAGACGACACCTGAATTATTTTTCAGAAAAAAAAGTAAAGACTTATTAGGTACTTGGTAAAAAATTAAAAAATAAATCTTCACCAATCAATGGTGGGCTCCAATTGCAGTTTCACAGTAGGAGAAAACAGTCAAACAGTTGGATTAGATCCTCCGTCTCCCACTACGAGCCATTCTGTTTTATTTTCTGCTGGATTCTGATTAAAGTACATCCATAAATCACTGCGTCTTTTCTTCCCGCCAAGCCCTTGTGCCAGAGTTACTGCCATGCTCTCCAGTACACCGGTGCATGGCAGTGTAGGTCTGCTGATGGGCGTGGTCAAACAAGAACAGGAAGCAGCTCCTGATTGATGATATTTTCAGCATTTTCTTTAATTCATTTTGATCTGAGACTTTCGTCTCGTCTCGTTAACGAAAACAACAGATACTTCTTGTCAAATTTCCATCTTTAAAGAGATATTTTTAGCTCGTCACATCTCGTTTTAATGACAAAATATTTTTGTTGTCGTCATCGTTAGCGAAAACAACACTGGTCCGGGGCCCCTTGTTCAGGGCCATCTGGTCTCTGTATGACCAAAGTAGGAGCCTCGTCCACATTGCCAGTAGTAAGTCGGACCTGTCATGGGTTCATGTTGGACTCCGGCAGGGCTGCCCTTTGTCACCAGTTCTGTTTGTGATTTTTATGGACAGAAATTCTATGTGCGGACGGGGGCCAGAGTGGGTCCGGTTTGAGGACCACAGGATTTCATCTCTGCTTTTCGTAAATTATGTTGTTCTGTCAGCTTCATCGAATCCTGACCTACAGCATGCACTGGGGCGGTTTGCAGCCGAGTTTGAAACAGTGGGGATGGGGATCAGCACCTCTAAAGCCGAGGCCATGGTCCTCGACCGGAAGAAGGTGTCTGCCCTCTCCAGGTTGGTGGAGAGACCCTGCTCCAAGTGGAGGAGTCTCAGTATTTTCGGGTGTTGCTCATGAGTGAGGGAAGGCTGGAGCATGAGATTGAGAGGTGGTTCGGTTGCTCCGGCTGCAGTGATGCAGAAGGAGCTGAGCTGAAACACAAAGTTCTTGGTTTACCGGTCAATCTTTACTCCTACTATCAGCTATGGTCATGAGCTTTGGGTAATGACCGAAAGGACAAGATCCTGGACACAAGCGGCTGAAATCAGCTTCCTCCGTAGGGGGGCTGGGCACTCTCTTAGAAATCGGGGGAGGAGCTCAGTCACCAGGGAGGAGCTCGGAGTAGAGCCGCTACTCCTCCACATCGAGAGGGGCCAGCTGAGGGGGTTTGGGTATCTGCTTAGGATGCCTCCTGACCTCATAAGAAAAAGTGATTTCTGATGAAATGCCAAGTGGATTGCCTCGCATGACTCTGTATGCATGTGTAAAGTAATACTATGCAGTCATCTATGATTATCCGATTTATCATTATTCAGTTTCCTACAACTGCGTACCATCTGGTATGATTACGCAGAGATCATGCACATTTCTGACTCTTGCAGCATGCTGTGAATTGATCTGGGACTGTTGACATGTGAACCTGTACCAGTCAGTCCACCACCAAGAAATGAACATGTTAAATCTTTTAATGTTTTCTGACTGAATGTGGACTGTGTCCGATTGATTCTAAATCATTTCGCAACACATTCCGTAAAGCCACATACAAGACAGTTTGGCTGTGGTCGTGAAAGGGGATTCAGGGCCTACCTTGAACCTGGTTTGCACGAATCTCCTCTTGAGCAGACTTGAAGACCTGTTGGCCCAAATTAGTGTAAAGTGTTAAACCATTGTCAGCTGATGCTGTTTGCAGGACTCGTTATGTTTAGTCCAGACAGTCCAAATGATTAGCTTTTTTCATTATATATATTTTTTCTCTTTCAACTTGCAAACATTACATTCAATACAAACCAAGGCTGTGAAAAGATAATATTTTTAACAATGATTTTTTTTTTTTTTGCAGCATTTCTGTAGTTTATCAAAATTTATCACTTTTTGTTAGCTTTATAGTTGTGTTGTTTTTTTTTCAAGACAGTTTTAAGCCCCTTAAGCATTTCTTACCAGAGTCTCTTAATTTAGAGTCAAAGAAAGAATTTCTTTTTCACCTTTTTCTTTCAAAATAAAGTGCCATGTAGATCCACCTGTCTACTTTAAATATCTCAAAGGTGCATTAAGTCCCCCCTCATCTTTTAAGAACGTCGCTCAGGTTACCAATTTGGGAGAGTGTACATAAGTTCAGACAGTTTTGGGGTATCGCACAGCAGCAGCACACTGTGCACGGCTGGTGTTGCACTGGTGGCTGGTGAGCGGCTGGTGTTGCACCTGCCACACACCTCACATGGCCTGTTGTGGGCGCATGAAGCATGGTCGGCAGTACAGACATGAAATTAGATAACATCTCCAGAACGGTGAGGTGTACACCTGGTCAGAACAGCCAACCTGATAACGTCCCTGAGAAGAGAGTCTTTGACCATGTTGACTGGTCTGCAGTCAGTTTCCACCCATTCAGTGATCTCTTTAGTTAGCTTCGTCAGCGTACTTTCATCCACAGGTCTGCAGCAGCTCTCACTCTCTAAAACTGTACTTTGGTAGAACTGAGGCAACCTGGGCTGAGGTAAGTCGGCTGTGTCAGAAAAATGTGCTTTATGATGATGAGACATAGACTGACCTGGGCTGGACTGGTGGAGGAGGAGGTGGAGGAGGTGGAGGAGGGGGTGGAGGAGGTGGTGTGTCCAGAGGTTTGAGGGTCCGGACTTTCCCTGACAGACAATGTCAGACTGTCTTTTCCAAGCTGTATGTCATGCTGAGTCCGCTGCAGCACCGACTGTTGATCTAACACAGAAGTGGTCAGATTAGTCATTTCAAGAAAGAAATGACGGTTAAATGGAATTATTTTCACTGGTTCAGCTCAAAGAACTTCACATGATCAGTCACATTCAGCCGTTCACACACTGGGAGCATCTCCACAGTTAGAGAACAGAGATTCAACCTCAGACTTTCAGAATACAAGAAGACCCACTGTCACATAGTTCAAATGAAACACACCCTCTGCTTTCCGACAGTCACATCTTATGGCATTATTAGACAGGAGCCAGGAGAAGACAGGACTGTGTGTTGTACGCTGTGTGCTGTCTGTCGACTGGACCTGTTACTAAAAGGAGTATCCTCGGAGAAAGTCTTCTCTCCATCATTCCACGTGGTGTCAGAACAGAAGCTCTTTGAGATTTGGACTCTTCATGGAAATGGTCAAGTGAGCTGGGATTAGACTGTCTTCAGACAGGTTAATAATAATAATAATAATAATAATAATAATAATAATAATAATAATAATAGATTTTATTTATAATGCACTTATAATGCACAGTAGGTTGGTTTTACCCTACTGATGATGTGCTATTGCTTTCACAGAACTTTCCTTTCAATAAGTCCACAGACTGGCCCGACTGGAAACAGCGGTTTGAGTGTTTCAGGTTCTCCACGAAGCTTGATCAGGACGATGGCCAAGTGCAGGTGAGCTGCCTCATTTACGCCATGGAGAGCGAGGCGGAAAACATCTACAAGTCATTCACGTTTGCCCAGAATGATGACAGCAATACTTTTTCCATTGTAGTGGGGAAGATTGACCAATCTTGTAACCGATGGTGTTATAAGTGTGTGAAATTTAAAGTCCAATAGGTGTCGATTTTATGTAAGGGAGTAAACTGTAAAACTCAACTTTACAACTTTAAAAAAAGGGAAAAATCACTTAAAATTATTATAAAATAAAAGTAAAAATTATTGTAATTTCACAAATATTTTCCAGTTATTTAAGGAAATAAACTGTAAAATTAAAGTTTACAACTCTGGGAAAAGAAGAGGGAAAGATTATTACAATCATTAAAATTATATGTAATTGTATCAGAGTGGTGTGTGGGGTCAGTTTGGGTGATTGTGTGTTCCTCCCAGCTTTCCCAGTGACACAGAAGGACACACAGGTTCACCGGTTGACAAAAGGAGTACAAAGGTTCCAAGTTGACAATAATTTATTCTCTTCTTACTTGAGTTTGTTTAAATTATCGTGTTGAAGTACACATAGAGGCGAGCGCTTCTTTTCGGTCAAAAGTCCCGTACGTGGTTGGGTTGGCCCACACCAACACACCACCATACCGAGGACACGACACAGGATAACATTTAACATGACAGCAGCTCCAGGACGAAACAATGACAAAGACAGCCGTGGTGTGCCTGCGCTGGGAACGGGGCTCGAACAGGACAGGACCACTTCCTACATCCGTTAGCGGGGCAAATGCTCAGACCAGCACCGGACTATCGGGACCCACGCACCCGACCTACAGTTGCTGCGGCATGCGCTTGACGCGCTCCCCCCCGGAGCCATCGCGATACTGCTCTCACGAAACACCGCTACCAGCCAGCACCAACCCGGAAGTGTGAGAACCAGAGGACGACACAGACATTTTTATAGCGCCCCCAGCCAATAGGCTGAGAACAACAATAAACACACCCATCCTGCCACGTAATCACTAAAATTACATAGGAACCAATGATGGAAGTACACCCCTCACTCATCTTTGAAGAGATTTTTTTTTTTTTTTTTAGATACCGCCCACTCGGGCTGCACGGTGGCACGGTGGTTAACGCTCTCGCTTAAGTCATGGGTTCAAGTCCTGGCCGTGGCTGTGAGGAGTTTGCGTGGGTTCCCTCTGGGTTCCCCAGCTACCTCCTACAATCCAAAAACATGCAGGTTAATTGGTCGCCCTAAGCTGCTTATTTTATTATCTGTTTTGAAAGATGAATTACATTCAGTACTTTCATTGTTTGATAACATTAAATGTTTGTAATTAAACGTTAAACAACCTTAAATTAAGGCAAAATCTTGTTAAAATTACAAGTACAAAACTGTATTTTAATTACGGAAAGAAACTGTATTTTTATGAGAAAGTAATTTTCTGTTATTTTATGGTATTTATCTGGCGCCCCAGCTGCCGGAAAATTACCGTTTTTTTTTTTTTAGATTTTTTTTGTTGTTTTTTTGTTTTTTGTTTTTTACAGTGTGTGTTATGAAGCACACAGCAGCTCTGAGGTAAGCAGCAGCCTTGTTCATGGTGTAGATATTGCGGTGAACCATTCAGCATACTGGTATTCTGTCAGGTAAAAGCACATACACAGTAAATTTGCCAGTGTCAAAAACGCATAGTCAAAGTTTTTTAACTCTTTCAGAGTTCGTCCAACAATGGACAGAGTAAAACTGAAGAAAAAAATGTCCGTGTTGGTGAAAATAATTGGAGTTAATAGAGGTTTTACACTGTAAGTGTCACATGTTCAGTATTAAAGCAAAGTAACTCTCTCAGAGTGAATTTAACACCGATTAGAGTAGGATACCCGTCAGTGTTAAAAAAAAAAAAAAAAAAAAAAAAAAAACACCTCTCTGGAAAGCTCCGCCAACCATTCTCCCCGGTCAACCTGAGGAAGAAGACTGATCGACCATCGGCATCCATCGACAGACTGCGGTAAGTTTTTGTAAAAGTTTTGCTATTGTTAGTTTATTCAAGCACAATCTTTGTAAGAATAAAGTTGCATCGTTGTTGTAATTCCTATACCGAATTTGGGATGGCTAACATGATGCGGGTCGGGAGCTAGCTTAATGCAGCAGCCATGTGGAGCTAATTAAGGCTGACGACTCAATGCAAAACTGAACGAACACGGCACAAGTTACTGTTAATGTCAGCGGGGCCGGCTGTTGTGGTGCGGTATGTGTCGTGGTTGCACTTTTATTGTAATGAAATAGTTGCCACTGCTCGTGTCAAAAATCGGCTAAAGTAGCTGGTGTGTGTGTGTGTGTGCGCGCGCGCGCGGTAATGCAGCCAGGCTATGGGGAGATAAACGGAAAAGATGGTATTGAGATTTCGTCAAACGTGGCCATGAATATATTGGTTTTCGGTATTTGTTATCGCAACAGGTGCTCCGGGCGCCGCGCACCTGATATTGTTAACCCGTGTGGTGTCAGTACATCAGCATCGCTGTCTGATGTCTGCTCTGCTGACTGGAGAGGTGGTGTTGTATGAAGAATAGCATGAATTGGAAATTTGCGAATCACACTAAATTGTGAGTGACTGTGTGTGTTATATTTTTACTAACGCATTGGCCCGAATGTATTCTCAAAAATGGGGTCGTGCTATAATCGAGGACTAGATGGAGCCAAAGAACCGGTGACCTGTACTTCCTCTGCTTCATGCAGTGGCTCAGCCGCCCCGTTAGGGGGAGCTAGTGAGCTGGACAGAGTGTCAGCCTGCAGCAGTGTGAGAAGAAGACTGAGCAAGCGTGCCCGCGTTTGTTTTTCTAAGGTTAATTTTAAACAGCGCATCGAAAATATCTGCCTGTAAGTACTCGAATCTGCTTAGTTGATGTTCAGGATAGAGGTGAAACTGATACTTGTGAGTTTGGCCGTTTGTTTTGAAGTTTCAACGCAGATGCTAATTCCGTCAGCATGTTAATGGCGTTCCCTTTAATAGTTAGCATTGAGCTAGCGGCTTTGATTTTAAATACTGACTTGTTTTGTTTTTAGACAGTGATGTATGTTGTGATACATCTTGTGTATTTGTTCACTTATATGTATATCTGGCTTGTTTCAGTTTTGCAGCCTTCAGGAGAAAGTAATAAAAGCTCAGACCAGCTGAAATCTCCTGCTTTCTTTCTGAAGAACTGTTATCTACAGGCCAAACTGAATCCAACATTCACATAGGGCATTAATGTTCATGAAGTTGAATAGAAATGGAATTTGATGGTTATGAAGTTATTTACATAATTAATGCAGTTATTGAACCTTTGAGGTACTTAATAGTTGCTTATTGTTGCTTATTTTGAAAAAGAGAATATATTTATTATTTAATAGTGCAGTAATATTTTTTGATCTTAAATCACTTGAAATGTTATCTCTGTTGTGAGTTTTTGAGTTTAAATAATTGTACAATAAAAAGTTCTCTTATGAGTAACCTAATTGTTTTCAACATATTTTTATTTTCACAAAATGATATTTGAAAAATAGGGGTCATCTTATGATCAGAGTCGTCTTATGTTCGGGCCAATACGGTATTTTCATGCACACACTTGAGATGGCTTCATGTTCGTGCTGTTTGATAATTGATAGGCATTTTCTGACATTTTTTTTCTTTCAGATTGCTTCTACTTCGCTGTGGTTCTCCAGTGGTGAGTATGCCATTGTATTTGATTATAAATGTCATTATAAATTCTGAAATTGGCCATTTCAGGTTGTCTGTTTTGTGTCACAGTGTGTTGGGATCATAATATTTACCAGTTTGTTGCCTTTGCAGATACTGCCATGTTGATCAAAACCAGAATTTACAATGCACAGAAATATGTCAAGATAAAAGAGGCAAGCCTCAAGGAATTTTTAAATTCTGGTAAGCCACACTCAGCATTATAGTCAGTCAGTTGATAATGCGAAGGGAACTAAGAGTGTTTGTGTGTTCAGTATTTTTTATAACTTGAGAATAATCATCTTCACCTTTTTGGTCAGCATTTAACATCAGAATTTTGTAGTTGGCTTAGACAAGTTGTATGTGCGGTTGTACACCATGATTCAATGCCTGCCAACATCAGTACAGCATGCTGTCTCAGACCGTGCTCATGAAGCAATAATGATGTTTAGAATGTGCTTAGTCTTGAGCAGTATGGATTGATGGTTTGTTTGTCTGTCTTTGGTCATAGCTTTCTTGAAGTTCTCACTTCCACATGTCAGTGAAGGAGTGAAGGTTTTTGATGAAACAGGAACTGAGGTGGATGAGGAGGTCTTCGCTGACATAGCGCAGCAGACTGACACTGGAATACTTACCATCAAGTTTGATGATGGTAAAATAGCTCTTTATTGATTATATTGAGGTCACTGTGTAATGGAATGTGTTGATAAATAACACTTAAAAACTACAATTAAGTATTTTGTTCTGTTTTTCTCCTGAACTACAGATTGCAAGGAGACTTTGTCCAACAGCTCCCAAGAAAGAAATTCCAGTGAGCAGCCTGCTAGTAGTAGTGATGACACAATCATCCTTGAAATCATGTCCTGCAACTCAGATGACACAATCCTACTGGAAGAGAATGACACTCCAGCCAGAAAGCGACAGAGGGAAGATGAAGACTCTAAACATGTGAGTTGGTGTAGTTAATATTGCGTGAAGGGATTACTCTGGGAGTTACCGAAGTTTGTTACATGTATTTCAGTGGAAGCTTCTGGTCTTTCAAAGAGAGGAATGGGTGAGATATCTGATGATGAAAGTAATTGTTGAAGAAATGACAGCAGTAACTGACATATTGGGGGAGGCTGAGCTTCCCTTGCAGTTTAGAGAAATTGCCACTGAAGTATTGGCAGTAGTGAAAGGCTTGTCTTCTTCACAGGTGGTTGAACTGGCGCTAACACAGAAACCTGGGGGAGATCGTATCATCAAAGAGTACCACCGCACCAAAAGTCTGAGTGACTCCTCACGCCGACAAATGATCAATATACTTGTGGCTGACATGACTGAAAAGCATGGGTAATTGCCTCTGCCAGAATTTTTCCTCTGTGGTTTTCTTGTTATTTGCTCTACTGTGAAATTTTTGGAAGTTTGTCATTTAACAGTGTTGACTTTACATTTGTCAGGACGGCCCCACCACGGAATGTGAGGGAGATGTACGCCCGAGGTATAATCGAGCTCTTCCCATACCTGATGGATCCCTACTCTAAAAATGGATACGTAAGTGTTTGCATGAGAAAAAATTTTGTGCATGTGCTCATAAAATCAAGTACTGAATAATGTGTTATTATTCAGTTTTGCATGAATATAACTTAATAATTTCAACTCATGTTCTGCATTTGGACTAATGAACCTGTTGTGATTTTGAAGGAACATTTCTATGATGGTGAAAGTGGAACTGGCTATTTGGCATGGCGGCTTAAAACTATTCAGAGAAGAAGCGCTTCAACAGAGAGCAGAGGACCGTCACGTCAGCTGACTGGAGGGCCAGCTTCCAGAAGAGAGGCTTCCTTTAGTCCTGAGATGACTTTAAGTGAAGAGCAATGCCAGCAGGCCATGGCCTTGATGAGATACAGTACTGACGAGTCCACCATCAAGCAGAAGATGAAAATTACATTCCAACATCGTCGCAGTATGGTTCTTGATGGAGAAAAATCTTCAGATGTCTTGATTGAATTTCCACGTTTCAAAGATGTCAAAGGCCTGGTAATTGAATGTGCAGTTATCCTTTCAGTGTTAATGACAAACACTTCTCTCTCAATATTTCTTAAATTTCTTTTCTTTCTCTCTCTCTCTCTCTCTCTTGTTTTTTTTTTTTTTGTTTGTTTTGCAGATCGAGCAAGACTTCATCCTACAATTTGGAGAAGATGTGGCGGCAAGATTTATGGAAAGGTTAGTCCCAACTGCAGTAGTTTCAGTCATAAACTAATTTTGAGTGTTAATCCAAATAGTTGTGTTGTGATGTGCTGCGGGCACATCGTGTTTTTTTTTACTTAAAGTTTCTCGTTTGTTTTTTTTGTTTTTTTTCCATTCAGGTATTTAGTGGATATTGATCCTGTTTTGTGTTTTGTTACTTTTTGAAAAAATTATCTTTTCCTTTTTTCTGTTTTCCGGTTGTGATTGGAGTGAGTCGCATCGCCGCGCTATAAATAGCAGCGTGGAGGCGGCGCTCTTGGTCGGGTCTGCCTCTCTCTCTCTCTCGCTCGCTCTCACCTCATTACACCTGCCACGACAGGTGCGCCAGCTGGCGCGTCTCGGAGTCCGGCTCCGTCAGGCAGCATGTTACTGGCCACAGCATGCTAGCCAGCTAGCCGACTTGGTGTTTGCTTTTTCCTTCTTTTTCCTTTTTTTTGATCGCTGTCGTTGTTTTGTCCAGGTGTGACCAGCCGTCCCGTTTTCGTCTTTCTTTTGATCGGGTTTAGTTGGGGGTTTTTGTCTTCAGTTTGGACGGGGGATCAGCTTCGACGGCTGCATAGCAGCTGGTTGGTGAACTCGTCTTTTTCTTAAGTTTGGCTGGTGCATCTGGGCCTTCCTTTGTTTGATACTTTGTTTCCTGTTTGACACAATTCTTGGGCACGGGTGAAAAGGGTTCGTCTCTCTTCCAGAGCTCCGTCAACTTACAGCACGAAGACGCCGACTCTGTGGAGAATATTCAATAAATCATTGAACCCTTATCATTGTTTTGTCCTGTGTCCTTGAAGAATATGTTTGACTCTCCGGGTCATAACATGTGTTTTTATTCAGTCGTATCTACACTTACCTTATAGAGGGAAATTTTGGTTCCTCGAATAATGGTTCCTTGATATTTGTGACACTCAGTGTATTTATTTTAACATTGATTGTCTTTCTCTCGCAATCTATGACTGTTTTTTTCTATCTAGATGGCCCACAACATTCAAGCAAAAGATCATTCAGCAGTGTAAGGCTCTCCCTTCTTCAAGTGACCTTGAAGAACTTATCCATTGTGCTCAGGTGACATCGGTTGAAGAGGAAATGGATGACGCTCGTGCCCTTGGTAGTGTCGTTCATTTATTTAAAATTAAAATTTATTTTTTAATTTTAAAAATATTAAATAATTAAAAAAAAAAATTCTGTTTTTATTCAGTAATCTGTTTTTGGTGCAGCTACATTTAATATAATGACATTTTCAAATTGTAGCATAGTATGTTTATTTAAGTTTTAACTGTGATTTCCATGTACAGGCTGGGACAGTGATCTTTCATCAATTATCCTCCTCCTCCACCTGATACCTCCTTCAGCCCAAGGCCGGAAAAGACCGGGAAAGGTGTCTGCAGCCCAAGCTGGGAAGCATCTTGTCCTGTTCAAGAAGGTTTGTGGTTTTGCTTCAGAGGATGTTAAAAATGTTGTGGTGCAAAACTGTTCCGCAGAAATCTTGTTCAGCAACATTGATTATTTGTCATAGACAAATCTTTTTATCTTTACAGTTAGCACTAAGAGAATGGACCTGTTTTTATCAGTTATTTTCAAGTTTTAATTTTGACTTATTCTTTATTTTCAGAATGGAACAAGTATTCAAGAACATGTTGATGCAATCAAATGCACCACTCAACCATACCTTCTTGCTGTTGGGATGAGGAGGAGCACCATCCATGAGTATTTCATCATCCTGGACAAGCAAGTCATACCATGCAACTCAACCAGTTCCCTAGGAGCTTTTGACGAACTGTTCAAGGCACACTTTGTATTCGGTACCATGTACCACCAGATGCTCCACAACATGTACACCTTCATTCAGACAACCATTTACAACATAGATGTTGGTAAAGTCCAGGAGAGCCCACGTGTTGCTGAGGTGAGGGCCAGGCTGCTGCATAATTAGTAGACATTTGTCACGTTTCACCCACTATCAGTATTGTGAGTGACTTTCCTGTCATTCAGTAGTAACTGATACAATGGGCCTGATTTGTTTTGTTTGCCGTTGTCATTTTGTGGGAACCAATGCACTTGTGAGGCATATGCGCTTGAGTCATGGTTTGTATCCAGGCAAATCACTTCGCCTTAAATGTGTTCAGAGAGGATGTTGTCATGTTTTTAGTACCTTTTCTGGTTTAAGGAAACATTTAAACTCTAAGCATGCTGAGAACATTGAGAGTGAAGTTGAAACAGGTAACGTTACTGACAGTTGTGAGACTGCAGATAACACTCTGTCAGAATATCTTGAAGGAGCGGCTAGTAGCTCTGTAGTCCTGCCAGCACCCAACATCAGTACTCATGATATGTGTGCGTCTGCGATTGCTCAGCTTCAAGTAGCTGGTGTAGGCCAGTCCACTTTAAACAATTTTGTTTCATCCATGGAAGAAATAATAATGGATGTACAGAATCAAACTAAAGATGCAGTTTTGAAATGCTTATCTTCTGTGGATACTAATGTGAAGTCTAAAATTGAACAAACTTTTAAAAAACTTGAAAACCCTTTCACAGCATTGAACACTCAGTCAAAACGTGATGCATATTTCAAACAAAAATGGAGAACTGTTGACCCTGTCGAAAAAGTACTTGGTGTCAGATTGGAAAATAGAAGAAACAGAAGCACTGGAACTTATGATCAGGTAGTTGTAACAGACAAATTTTCATATGTTCCAATTCTTGAAACACTGCAATCTATTCTCAGAAATCCAAACATCAGTGATATGTTTATGTCAAGTCACCCTCTCAAGGACAATGTGTATTTTGACATTAATGATGGGTTGCATATGAAGAAGAATCCTCTTTTTTCTCAAAAAAATAATGCATTGCAAATTCAACTGTTTTTTGACGAGTTCGAGACTGCTAATCCTTTAGGCTCCAAAAAAGGCATACACAAATTGGGTGCTATATATTTTACGCTCAGAAACTTTCCACCAAAGTTAAATTCATCTTTAGTAAACATACATTTGTGTGCACTTTTTCATGCCCAGGACATCAAAACATATGGTTTTGACACCATCCTTGAGCCCATCATAAATGACATAAAAGTGCTTGAAACCAATGGGATCAAAGTTCCCTTGTTCGGAAGTGAAGTTCATGGCAGTATTGTGCAGGTTACTGGTGATAATCTTGCTATGCATGGACTTTTTGGGTTTGTGGAATCGTTCAGTGCCCGTAATTGCTGTCGTTTTTGTATCATTGAGAAAAGTGAATTTCAAACTGTCTTCAGTGAAGATGACTCAACTGTGATATTACGGACGAAAGACATGCATGCTGAACATTGCCAGGTTATACAAACAAATCCACATCTACCTCACGTATATGGTGTGAAGCGTTCTTGTTTGTTAAACTCTCTGAAATATTTCAACACAGCTGATAATTTTTCCGTCGACATAATGCATGACATTTTAGAGGGTGTTGCACAGTTAGAAGTTAAACTTGTATTGGAGTATTTCCTGGAAAATTTCCTAACTGCAAAGCAACTGGCCAGTAGAATAGAGTCGTTTAACTATGGGTACAGTGAGAGAAGAAATCGCCCTCCTGCAGTTAAGTTACTTGATGGAAGTAATGATTTGGGTCTTAATGCCATTCAGTCCTGGTGTTTACTGCGAAACATGCCATTGATATTTGGTGATCTAGTGCAGAGAGACGATGAGTGCTGGCGTCTGTTAATATTGTTGCTGCAGATAGTAAATATTGTGTTTTCTCCCATCATAACACATGGTATGACTATCTTTCTGAAGCATATTATTATTGACCATCATCAGCTTTTTAAACGCCTTTTTCCTCCCAGAAATCTCTTGCCTAAACATCATCTCATGATCCACTATCCTCGATGTGTAAGAAACATAGGACCTCTTCTGCATGTGTGGTGCATGCGGTACGAAGCAAAGCATAACTTCTTTAAAACTCAACTCAAAAGTTTCAAAAATATCACAAAGACACTGGCCAGGAAACACCAGAAATACATGGCCTTGCACTGGGAATCTTTTAATCTGAGCAGAGTGAGTAACGGTCCAGGAAAGATGCTACAGCTGACAGAGGTGCAAGGAGGCCATGAAATTGCTGCCAAACTTAATGTAGACACATCTGCTAATGTTCTGTTGGTCAAATGGGTGAAGCATTATGGTTCTGAATATCGCCCTGGTTTACTAGTGTGTCTTGAGATGTGTGAGGAGTTGCCAGTATTTTGTAAAATCAGTGTTATTGTAATCAAAGATGAGCAAGTTGTATTTACTGGCACTGTTGTGGAAACTGTTTGTTTTGATGAACATTACCATGCCTTCAAAATTGTCTGTAAGCCATCCTCAGCACTTAAGGTCTTCAGTGTCCGAGAGTTGATTTATTTCAAACCAATGGACATTCAGACGGCATATGGACCAACAGATTTATCCTCATTTGTAGTGCCTTATTGCCATTTGATGTAACCTTGAACAGTCTTCGGAATCCAGGTTGTATTCTCTCCAGCGGAAAACCATTGTCTTGTTTTTGTTTTGTAAGGGTGTAGTGTCGTTTTGAAGCTCGAGCTATTCAGTCTTTTAAAATGCAATTTTCTCCATGTTTTTCTTATGGAGACTGAGCTTCTACATGTAATTTTCTCCTTATTTTTTAGTGGAGAATGAACTTTTCCGTGTGATCTTTTCTCCCTGTTTTTATTGGAGAATGTAGTAATTAAGTTGTCAATTTAAAGTGTGCTTTGAATAAATTTGGTAAAAATATAATGTGTGTTTTTTCACCACTGCAAACTACGCAAATACATTATATTACACTGGTAGGAGTCAGTTAAAAATCAACACTCTGTAGAGTAATTTCTTAATCCACATAGTGTTAAGGAGGTTTAACACTAGAACAGTTATTTAACACCAAAACTGAACACTTAACTCTTCAGTGTTAAATGTAAATAACACTATGATTGTTATTTCCCACATAGTGTAAAACTTGATTGACACTGATTAGTGTAGTGTAGTGTAAAATATTAACTCCTGACAGAGTAAAATTAACTCTGAAAATTTAACTCTATGTTCAGTGTAAATTTAACACTCTGTAGATAGGGACCATATGTTCACTGAGGTAGTGTTAAAATTGACTCTTTAAGTGTTGTATTTACACTGGCAATTTTACTGTGTAGATACATTCACCACTGCTGCTCTAACTGGATACTGACATGAATATCCACCAGTCTACAGTACAATGGATGCAGAAGAGAGAGGGAGAGAGTGATGGCGGACAGAAAAAGAGGCACTGTTAGGATTTATTTCACTGCTACAGACAAAGACACTGCAGCATAATGTCTGCAGGAAGGCAATTCGCTGCTGTGGAAACACCACCAATCTGCACGAACATTTAAAAGCAGCTCACCAAAAAGAGCATGAAGAGCTGCAAAAAAACGGAGGGAGGAGGAGGGAGACCCCCAATCAACCAGACCCCCGACACATGGAGCTTTAACGTGGGACATAATCTCTGCAAAATCGTTCAATTCGGCTGTATTTTTTCATCCATCGCTAGTGTTACCACAAAGTCAGCTCGTCTACCGTCTTCAGGTGGGTCGGACGGCCAGGGGCGGCCGGTGCGTGTGTCCGGTCGCCTGCCTGGGGAGCCGGGCCTGGAGGCTAGGCCGCTGGGCCGGGGGAACCGTCCGAAACGGCGGCGGCGCTGGGTGCCGTGCCGGGCGGGGGGCCCTATGGCGGCCGGGTTGCCTTTCAGTCCGGGGTTGGATGCTCAAAGCTCTGCTCTGCTCTGCTCTGATGGGATCTGCTGCACTTAGCTCTTCTCTGACACCGTGCTAACTTAGCCACAATTAGCTCAGATGGGAACGTCGCGGAGCTCCTCTCCACCTCCGTGGTTATGCGGCGGGTCCCCGCGCGCTCCGTGGCCGGCACGGAGCGTGTCTCCGCCCGGGAGCAGAGATCCGGAGTTCTCCCGTCAGCCTCCGTGGAGCAGCTCCGGGCCGTTTACCCAATCGGCCCCAACTCGGCCCCTGGAAGCCCCGGCCTGCTTCACGCGCCTCCGTGGAGCAAGCCGCAGTGCGGCAGCTCTGGATTTCCGCTCCCGGGCGGAGACGCGCTGCGTGCCGGCCGCGGAGCGCACGGGGACCCGCCACATAACCACGGAGGCGCATGAAGCAGGCCTCGGCTGCTGGAGCTCTCCCGTCGCCGCCGTGGAGCAGCTCCGGGCCGTTTACCCAATCGGCCCCAACTCGGCCCCTGGAAGTCAGGCACCCAGGCGCCGTGACAGCCGAGGCTGACTCAAAGTCCTTCTCTGCTGGGGAGAGCAGCTCTAACGTTCCCATCCGAGCTAATTGTGGCTAAGTTAGTGAAAACTGTCAGTTGAATCACCTGAAGACGGTAGACGAGCTGACTTTATAACACTGGCGATGGATGAAGAAATACAGCCAAAATGAGCGATTTTGCAGAGATTATGTCCCGCGTTAAAGCTCCATTGCCGTGGCCCCCGCTAAGCGCGGCTAAATCGGTTGGATCTAAATAACTTCTGAAGGACTCCGAGCTGCACGATGTTTGTCTGAGCATGACACACCTATAATTAAGGTCCAGGTGTCAAAAAACCGGAGTTGCCCTTTGAAGTTAGGGTTGGCGATCTTGGAAAACTAGCATGCAGCACGAATGTAGCATCTCTCCAAGGCTCCGCCAAGCTCCCACCCCATTGGAGGAGCTCCCGTTGGGACGCACCCGTATACATGCACGAGCACCAGAACGGACGCGGAAGCGCCGCTCACGGAGTTTCTGATCGCCTCCCATGTTCTATCTGACTGCAAGCACACAACGCGCAGGGGAGCGCCCGCGGGGCGCGAGCACCGAGAGCGCCTCACCTATGTTTAAAATGCTCTTTAAATGTGAAAACCTAGAGCAGACGGATCCAGCACAGTCGATGTGTGACCAACGTGAAGAGCGCAGGCAGCAGATACGCCTCCAATACGAACAGCCAAGTGCCTGCGCGGAGACATTCGCGGTGCGCGCCGCGCCTCCGCGTCCAGTGCGTTCCTGGCGTAACCTGTCCTCAGCGCTTCGTTTCTTCGTTTTTCTTAATTTGCACTACGCCAAGTTATGGTAAGTAAACCCCCAAATATTCTTCTCCGCCATTCTGCAATGACGCTCCGTCCTTCTACACGCGCACTGAACCAGGGTCAGTGCACGCCATTGACATGTACGCGCAGGGGGCAGGTCGAACGGCGAAGGGATTTGATTGGTTTAAAAAAAGGTGTCCCCTCAAGACTATTGGTTGCTGTTTTTCCCGTTGTACTCCTGCTGTAGATAGCGGATATTTTCCAAACTACTTTAAAAACATGCTATGAATTGCTTCCCATCGGGTCATAAAGATCATTTTAACCAGTATTTAAAAAAATGTATCTCATTCAGATCACCAACCCTAGCTTTAAGGCGGTCCCTGAGCTTTTAGACATCCAGCAGAGGTGCAGTGCTATCGTAGCCTTTTTCCATCACAGCACAAATGCAATGGAGAAGCTCAGAGAAGTCCAAAAGCAACAGAAGTTTCCAGAGCACAAGCTCATTCAGTCTGTTGAAATGAGGTGGAACTCTGTTGTACATGTTTCAAACACTGCTTGAACAGAAGGAAGCCGTCACGACTGCTCTTTGCCTGCTTGGAAAGAGCTCACGTTGCTTGACTGAGGAAGATTGGTCCTTGGTTGGTCTTGCACTGGATGCCTTGAGACCTTTTGAAGAAGTTACAAGGGAGGTGTCAGCTGAAAAACATGTATCGGTAACACTTTATTTGAAGCCCCCCTGTATAACACATTATAAGTATATTTATAAAGCATTATAATACCATTATAACATGTGTAGCTATAGTTATAAACATTCATAGATGATCACAATGCCAGGACCTAAACCCTAACCCTAATTCTATGCTGTATAGTGAGTTAGTCACTATACAATCAGTCTACACAATTTTCAGAAAATATAAAACTTTGAGTGTATAATTTCTATGTATAATATACGTGTAAAATATTGTATCTTCAGCCTTGTTGTGCATATAAAAAGCATCATTGTTTCTTTTTAATAATTTTTCATGGTATTTCTGTTAGGGTTGCACCGATACCGATACTGGTATCGGCAGTGGCCCCGATACCGCACTAAAATGCTGGTATCGGTATCGGTATCGGCGAGTACTAACAAATAACACGCCGATGCCATTTTCTGACTTTCATATTTCACTTGAACGCACCGCCGTGTGAATTCATTCTTCGACATTCACGCTGTGTGATCTGTGTTTTCAGCGAATGACAGCAATGATTTTACATCCCAGTGAGGATGCAGGTCTGGTTACAGAACGTGGATCTGAGTCTGAAGAGCAGAAAAGGAGTTTTATTAGTATCATGAGTCTTTGTGAGATGAAGCTGGTCTCCAGCCGCAGGAGCAGACTAAGTTCCCCGGTGAAGTCAGGAAAGTTGCCGGGCTCCAGGAGCAGGTCCGGCGGAGCGGCGGGCGGTTGAGGCGGCAACAGGAGCTGACTGGAGGTACAGGTCCAGGCTGACTGCCACATTCCACATAATGTGTCTCGTTCCACTCTGCCGTCCGCAGTAAATACGTTGCTATTTTAATCAATCAGCATCGTTCCACATCCTCTGCGCTGCTTTCTGTATGAACCGGGCAGCAGCGGTAGTCAGGAGCCTGCAGTGTGGTGAGTCCCTGTCGATGGTAACATAAAGAGGCAGTAGTGCAACCACTGGAACACAATCTGCCGAAAAACAACAAAGAAGGAGGATCCCACAATGGCGTTGCTTAATTCGCCTTATTATTTAATTACGGACTTACTTTTGTAGCATCTTTGATGTAGTTTTTATTTTTTAACCAGTATATTGAGTTCTGTGAGTTCCTATGTTTTCAAGTAACCTGAATGCACCGCTGTGGTGTGAGTGGCTGGGAGGGAGTAGGGGGCGGGACCAGGAAGCCAGCATGTGTGTGCAGAGAGAGAGATGCCTCTCAGCTGTTTTTTTCTTAAGACTGTTGTTTTGAGACCCAGTCCGGATAAGTGGTGGATGGATGGATGGATGGATGGATGGATGGATGGATGTTTTGCTGTAGTTTTGCTGTAGTGTTGCCGTGGTTACAACCACAGTAAGTTCTGAAGCTAAATAAACTAGCATTAAGAATCCAACTAATCTTCCTTTCATGCTGCTGGACGTTACATTATCATATTCTGGTGCGTCAATACGGTATGTAGTAAATGGGGACAACAGAAACTAGGAGGAGGAAAAACAGCAACACTGCCCCCAGGTGGTGGCTGAGGCAGAGGACGCGACAGTTCTTGACAATTAGAAGAAGAAAATGCTCTTCTATTCAGTTCTTTTTCAAGCAGCGTGGTATCGGCAGGGTATCGGTATCAGCCGATGCTACACAGCCAGGTATCGGCATTGGTATCGGCGGCCAAAAAATGGTATCGGTGCAACCCTAATTTCTGTACAGACCCGTCGCCAGACATTCGTCTCGGGGGGGCATATCAAGTGTATGGGGGGGGGGGCACAAATGTGCGTTCAGCGGCGGGGGGGGCGGGGGGGGGCATGTAGCATCAGAGCGAGGATGGTGTGGTGCGTGCTTGTGCTAATATATTTTGGGGGAATTAGTTTGAGGGGGCACAACATTTATTTGAGGGGGCCAGGCCCCTCTTGTCCCTGCGTAGACCCGGCCCTGTTTCTGTATGAATAACACTTCTGGTTTTGAGGGTGCTGGGACACATTCACCAAGAGATACAGTAAGTGGCGGTATGCACCTAAGTTGTTGGTTGCCACCCGCCATTATTCCAAAGAAGAAGAAGAGTGGGGGTGCCAGACAAATGGATCCCTATGGAGAGCCTCCATAGAGAGAAACTTTTTACTAAAACATGACTTAAGGCTGCATCTTAAAGGTGCTGTAGGCAGGATTACCTTCGCAAGATGGCGATTTGACCCATCCAAGATGGCGATTTGAAACCCGTAGTCGGGGCCGGCAGTGTCACGGCCGTCTGCGCCAGCGGGTTGATTCACCTGTGACCTTTTCACGGCGGGCCTGGGGTCAAAGCCCTTTTTTAAGAACTACAGAAGAAACAGACAGTGTCCTCCGGGGAGTTTTGATGATGTTATGCCCGATGAAGCAGGTAAATATGCGGGCCTGGACTTCCTCGTGTGCGTTCACGAGAAACAGAGCTTTAAAGCGGCGCCCCCTCGACCAATCAGGATAGAGCCTCAGGGGCTCTTCTGATTGGTCAAAGATACCTGGAGCAGTCGAGATTCCTTTTCAGCTCAGAACAGAGACAGATGGAAACGCTGCGCCCTCACGGTAGTGCAATTATGCTACACTCCTAAAGGATTATCAATGGATACTCTAACATTTAATCCAAAGAAAACACAGAAAAATTAGCATTGACTAGCAAAATCCTGCCTACAGCAGCTTTAATTGGTTCCTTACAAATCGGGTTTGTGGCGCAGCTCTGTGCGCCACACACACTCCCACTTTTTATTATCAACCAATTAGAATCGTTTTATTTCTGTTGTTTCGTTGTGTTTGGACACTGCTGTTGTCACTCATCTGCACTCCTGCATTTTCGGCTCTAACGAACATCCACAGTGGCAGAGGAGAGAGAGTCTGACTGGTGAGAAGGATGGTGTGTGAAAGTGGAACTGGAATAATGAAAATTAATTCAGTAAAGTCTCTACAAGTGCACGGTAAGGATAAATGAGTGCAATAAGTGACGGCTGCAATAAGTTTCATTTTTTTCGTTCTCCCAGACTGAAGGAACAGATGTTATATGATCTGTTGAGGCGTCTGCTTTATAGGATTTTAGGTTTTTTTACAACGGTACTAACTGGTAGTTTTCCTGATTTTTCAGTCAGAGCTCCATCTTTAACCGTAGCTTTGTTTACAGAGACTTAATTATCTGTCATATTTATTGGTTGTGTTTGGTTTCATTCATTGTTAATGACACTGAGAATCCATTGTGTTCATTATTTTTGTTTAGTGGTTTAAATTTTCTTCCAGTTCCAGGATATAAAATGTTCTTTAGAAGTGAAAGTTTATTGATTTTGATAGGATGTTCTTGCATTATTATGGTATATCGTATTAGTTGAAAATTGTCTCAAAATAACGTTTAGTGCAATATTATCTCTTATTGCAATAATTTCTGTGACAATTAACTGCACAGAAAATGTTGATATTACTGTATGTGTAAATAAGCTGGTTTCCAGGCAGCTGGATTTCCCCAAAGGGACAAACAAAGTTATTTTTTTTCTGCCTATCTGGTTCTATAATCAGTGTGTAATTGTTGCAAAGACCAATACAGTGAACAATGTACCTGGGTGATTCTCTGAATTCGGTGGACTTTGGTGTCCCACGCTTTTACCTCAAAGATTTTCATATAAAGTGAATCACAAAAGGCATTTTAAATGAAGAAATTGAAGGATCCATGTGTATTTGCATTATAGCACACAAATATATTTTTAAAATTATGTTTAGAAAAATTTTATGACTTGCTGAGGCCTAGAGGTCTGCCAAATGTACATGTCCCCACTTGCCAAAGTTACTTTTTCATTGAATATAAACCAAATAAAAATATCCAGTAAATATATATATTTTTGCTAATATAATAATTTTCTTGTCTATGATTACCTAAATTGAAGAAATATAAGAAAAATACATTAAAAATTTATACAATGGCTTTATTTAACCATGCCCCTCAGTTTTGTTCAACCCCGTAACGCCATATCAACCCCACCCCCCTTTCAAAATAATGGTTCAGCCCACGTTCTTCAGCATCCAGAAGGTGACATCTCTCATCATTTTCCCGCACATTCTGTTAAGAGAGGAAAGTGTTAGCATACTTTCTTTGTGATATTTAATTGTTTTTATCATCAGATTGACATCGTCAATCTCAACCTTTCAACTCTGTTACATACATAAATGATACTTACTGTTGTTTGAGTAAAAGCAAATAATTGTCTTGGTAAAATACATGAATTTCTTGTTTTCCTCATGGTATATGATGCTCTACACCCTGGCTAATGTGGATGTGTGACTATTTTTAGCTAAAATCTTCAACCCTGTAACATTCAACCCCGTGACAAAAAAGCACTTTTACATGGTTGAAGCACTGTTACGGGGTTGAATGTTGCACCAGCCAGTCCATTTTAAATCAATAATATTTCACATTCATTTGGATTTCATGCCTAAGGTGGGAATTCCTATTTTCTCTGAGGTTCAAATATGCCTTCATCAGATGCAATTATTAGAAACACAATTTTTTGTGGAATATTTTTCAATACTCAGAGAGCTCAAAGAGCACCGAATTCAGAGAATCACCCACCTGTGGATGTGCAGACGGACCATTTCTTCAAAATAAAACAGATGACAATGTTTGATTATGTACATATATTCAGTTTTTCTTTCCTCCTAACTCTGTAACTGCATGGAGATGAAAGTGGCTCGGTTTGCAGCATCAGCTTGCCTCCAAGGTAATTTGCGCCCCCCCCCCCCCCCCCCCAAAAAAAAATTATTGTCACCAGCCGCCACTGCTGCTGATATTGTTACATTGTTTATATTGTTATATTTTTAGTATTATTTATTAGTTTTATTATTTATTAGTAAATGATTTTATGTTGAAATGTTTACATTATTGTAGCATTCTTGTGTTAGTTAATAAAAATTCTTCTTTTATTTGGTTAAAATCTTGGTCTCGTGTTTTATTATCCTGGTAAGGTAATTACAAATAGCGAGTCCTCTCTCTCTCGACTCACTCGGGCTCAATGTGCCCCTCCCCTTCTCCTGCCGCTGATCTGGCTCATTAATAGCAAAGATGAGTAAGAGGAGCAGGAACTGTTAGGAGCTACTTTACAGCATCAGACAGCAAAACTGCAACATGTTATGTATGTAAAATAAAATTAGAAATGTAAAAAGGATCGGTATCGCGATACAGGTCCAGTATTTACTTGGTATTGGATTGATACCAAAATCTGGAGTATCGCCCAACCCTAATGAGCAGATCTATGCTTCATTTAATATCCAAATAGTTTCAACAGGGTTCAGTTACTTTTCACTGCTGGTTGTCAATAACTTTTCCATGACTTCAGAACTTGTTACTGAATTTCCATGACCAACACACAGCTTCACTCTTCACTGACATTTATCTTTATTCCAGTTTTGAAACATTCGGTGTTGAGCAGAGCTCCTCCACTCCTCATCTGATGTCTCCTCCTCATCATCTCCACTCCTCTCTTTCTTCCTTTTTGCAGCGTCTCTTCTGCTGCCTGGAGCCTTTTTTTTTTTTTTTTTCTCCCTTGTCCTGTTCGGCAGCTGGGGCGTGCAATATTGTATGATTGTAGCCTTTTACTATCCGAACAGATTTTAATGTTAGCAGCAGGACGAGACTGAGTCTCCTTCTGCTGCTGCCTTTATTTAAAGCTGGCATCCGGCATGGGGACAGAAAGAGAGAAAGATAAAGAGAGGGAGAACGGGGGGGGGGGGGGGGGGGGCGCACAACCTATGTACAAAGTCACAATACAAAACAGTGTTGTCGACGCACCACACGCAACCTAGAACAATCCCAAACCCCCAATCTAGACAACACCAAAACAGAGCCGACAACCAACACAGAAAATTACAGAACCATACATACATTTTTTTTTTCTTCGAACCATATTAGTGAACAGACCAGGCCACAAAAATAAAAGGAGGTGTAGGGGAGGAAGGAAATGCAAGGACACCACAAACCCTTTTTTTTTTTTTTTTTTTTTTTGAATATAGCTAGTCGTAACTAGTAGTAAACTAGGGGCGTGCATCAAGAGAGGTCAGCTACAGATCACCATTATTCTAACCACCACAAGAAGACAAGGTAACCGAGTATGTGAAGAGTGATTAAAGATCAGCGTGATCATGTGAATATGATGGTGACAGTGATGGTGATAGTGATCATGCATATATGACCTCTGACCTCTGAGAAGGCCAGAAGCAGGCCAGAGAGGCCCTTAGAGCCCAGACGGCGGTCATCACAGAGCCCGGATCCAAGCCGCCCCCCCAGGCAGACGCCCACGCTCCGGTCCAGAAACGGGGCAGAGGAAAGCCCCGGCCGGGGACCCCGGCAGCCCCGGGGCCCGCGGAGCCACGACCGGCAGGAGCCAGTCCACCCCGGGCGCCGGACGCCCGGGGCGGGCAGGGCCGAGACCCCAAGGCCCAAGAGCCCAGGAGCCAACCCCCCACCCAGGCGGAGGGCCATGACCCACCCGAGAACCAGCCCACACGGGCGGCTACCCACCCCAGGCCAGTACACCCCCCAGCGCTCCGGCCACGCACCCCGAGATCCAGGGCGGACAGCGACCATGGCCAGAGAGCCACTGACCCAAGAAGCACACACCCATCATGCATCAGGAGGAGTGAAGGTGAGGACAGACAGGGGGCAGCAGAAGGACCCAGACCCAGGGCCCACTGCCCCCAGGCCCACCGGGGCCACCCCCCACAGGACACCGCACTCTCTCATACATAGCGCCTGGAGCCTTCTTTAAAACTCAGCCCGTCTCTTCTTTGGAAAGAAGCAAAAAGAAAGAAGACAATGCCCGCCATGTCCTCCATGTTTGTTCTGCTAATTCTCCCCATTTGCCGGTGTGTCATGACCTCACATCCTGGGTTGTAAAATGGCCGCTCATCACCCCGCCGACATTAAAACTGTCACCCAGCACAATGGAAACAAGACCCTGATTTGTGCCTGGTACGCTTTTACCGACACGACCCGACCTGACCTGACCCGTACCGATACGAGCTGTGCAGTGGAAATGAGGCTAAAGGCATGAGTGGTCTCAGAACCTGTGTGTTTTATGCAGCCACCGCTTTAAAACTGTTAAAACCACTTGTAATGGAATAAAGTTGCACACGACAGAGCTCAGCAGAGCCACCCACCACTTTCTGAAAACTAAAAGCATTCTTGACATGATATTTCATAACGACAGCGTTCATGTGTTGATGTGGATTCATATCGCCGCCTGTAATGAACGGAACAGGAAGTGGACCAGAAACCATTTAGCCGATAACTGGAAGCTCCTCCCGGACTGGAGCACAGAGTCGATTCCACCTACTGAATTCCATCTACATGAATTAATTCCAGAATAAAACTTTTCGATGTGTCTATCTGTTTTGAAGTTTCGTATCCCATTGAAAACGAAAGCAAAGGCCTGGACTTATTTCAGAGGATCTGCTCCCAAAATGGACCAGTCTTAACAGTCACTTTGACTTTAAATCATCTTTAAATCATGCATCTTTATATCATGCAAAATTCACTTTTTGTATCTTTTAGCCTTGTTATATAGTTATGTACTCACCAAAAACACCCCCAAAAGGTTTTTTCCTCCGTGCCTGTGTGTTTGAGCTTTCCTCGTGTTTGTGCTGCTCAGAGAGGCAGCCCCTCCCGCACCGGGAAAACGCTCTTTCCCACGTTCACGTCACACTGTGAAGATAGCTCCCCTGAGCCCCACTCCCGTAGGCCCTCGGCAATCAGCGTTGCTGCTTTTTGTAACTCCGATTACGGAGATAAACTTTAACCATCGTCTGAAAGCAACAGTCAAGCAAGAGCAAGAGTCTGAAGGGTCTGAAGGGTCTGCGTTCGGTGAGTTTCTAACAGGAAAAGACATTTTCGCGTGTCTTTGTGTGTAGAGAAGCTAGAGCTAAAGAGCTAAAGCTAGCTAGCATATTTGTTTTGAAGCGCTGATTGGTTGAAGTACGCTGTCAGTCAAAGTCCACAGGGGGAGAGGCGGGATTTTCAGTGAAACAGAGCGTTTTCTCTTCCGGGTTTCAGAATTAGCCCCAGAAAATCTTTTATTTCACACAAAATGACTTTTCCTCCCCCCTAGAACTGCCACCTTAACGTGGTGGGGGAGTTTGAGAGCCCACATGATCCCAGGAGCTATGTTGCCGGGGGGCTTTATGCCCCCTAGTAGGGTCTCCCATGGCAAACAGGTCCTGGGTGACGGGCCAGACTGAGAGCAGTTCAAAACCCCCTATGGGCAGAAAAAGAACAAAGGTCGTTACGTCGCCCGGTATGGCGCAGCCGGGGCCCCACCCTGGAGGCAGGCCTGGGGTTGGGGCTCGTAAGCGAGCGCCTGGTGGCCGGGTCTTTGCCCACGGGGCCCGGCCGGGCTCAGCCCGAATGGACGACGTGGGCCTGACCTCCGGTGGGCTCACCACCCACCGAGGGAACCGTAGGGGCCGGGTGCAGTGTGGATTGGGTGGCAGCCGACGGCAGGGTGCCCGGCGACCCGATCCCCAGACACAGAGACTGGCTCTAGGGACATGGAATGTCACCTCGTTGGCAGGGAAGGAGCCTGAGCTTGTGAGGGAGGTTGAGAGGTACCGGCTAGATATAGTCGGGCTCACCTCCACACATAGCCTGGGCTCTGGAACCCAACCTCTCGAGAAGGGCTGGACTCTCCACTTTTCTGGCGTTGCCCGCAGTGAGAGGCGGCGGGCTGGTGGGGGTTTGTTTATAGCCCCACAGCTCAGCCGCCATGTGTTGGAGTTCACCCCAGTGAACAAGAGGGTTGCATCCCTGCGCCTTCGGGTCGGGGATAGGTGCCTCACTGTTGTCTCGGCTTACGGGCCGAACAGCAGTGCAGAGTACCTGGCCTTCTTGGAGTCCCTGGGAGGGGTGCTGGACAGTGCTCCGACTGGGGACTCCATTGTTCTACTGGGGGACTTCAACGCCCACGTGGGCAGCGACAGTGAGACCTGGAAGGGGGTGATTGGATTGCACGGCCTCCCCGATCTGAACCCGAGTGGTGTTCTGTTATTGGACTTCTGTGCTAGTCACAGTTTGTCCATAACAAACACCATGTTCGAGCACAGGGGTGTCCATAAGTGCACTTGGCACCAGGACACCCTAGGTCGGAGGTCGATGATCGACTTTGTTGTCGTGTCATCTGACCTCCGGCCGCGTGTTTTGGACACTCGGGTGAAGAGAGGGGCAGAGCTGTCGACCGATCACCACCTGGTGGTGAGTTGGATTCGCTGGCGGAGGAGGAAACCGGACAGACTTGGCAGACCCAAACGTGTTGTGAGGGTCTGCTGGGAACGTCTGGCGGAACCCTCTGTCAGCATGGCTTTCAACTCCCACCTCCGGGAGAGCTTCTCTCATGTCCCGATCGAGGCTGGGGACATTGAGTCCGAGTGGACCATGTTCTCCACCTCCATTGTCGAAGCAGCTGCTCGGAGCTGTGGTCGTAAGATCTCCGGTGCCTGTCGTGGCGGCAACCCCTGAACCCGGTGGTGGACACCGGAAGTAAGGGCTGCCGTCAAGCTGAAGAAGGAGTCCTATCGAGCCTTGCTGGCTCATGGGACTCCCGAAGCAGCTGACGGGTACCGGCAGGCCAAGCGAACTGCAGCCCGAGCAGTTGTGGAGGCAAAAACTCGGGTCTGGGAGGAGTTCGGGGAGGCCATGGAGGAGGACTATCGGTCGGCCTCGAAGAAATTCTGGCAAACCGTCCGGCGCCTCAGGAGGGGAAAGCAGGTCTCCGCCAACACTGTTTACAGTGGAGGTGGGGAGCTGCTGACCTCAACTGGGGATATTGTTGGACGGTGGAAGGAATACTTTGAGGACCTCCTCAATCCCGTCGCCACGTCTTCCGTGGAGGAAGCAGAGGCTGAGGTCTCAGAGGTGGACTCGTCCATCACCCAAGCTGAAGTCACTGAGGTGGTTGGCAAGCTCCTTGGTGGCAAGGCACCGGGGGTGGACGAGATTCGGCCTGAGTACCTTAAGTCTCTGGATGTGCAGGGACTGTCTTGGTTGACACGTCTCTGCAACATCGCATGGCGGTCGGGGACGGTGCCTCTGGATTGGCAGACCGGGGTGGTGGTCCCCCTGTTTAAAAAGGGGGACCGGAGGGTGTGCTCCAACTATAGGGGGATTACACTCCTCAGCCTCCCCGTGAAAGTCTATTCCAGGGTACTGGAGAGGAGGATCCGACCGATAGTCGAACCTCGGATCCAGGAGGAACAATGCGGTTTTCTTCCTGGTCGTGGAACAGTGGACCAGCTCTATACCCTCCATAGGGTGCTCGAGGGTTCGTGGGAGTTTGCCCAACTAGTCCACATGTGTTTTGTGGATTTGGAGAAGGCATTCGACCGTGTCCCTCGTGGTGTCTTGTGGGGGGTGCTCCGGGAATACGGAGTCCGGGGCCCCTTGTTAAGGGCCGTCCGGTCTTTGTATGACCGGAGTAGGAGTCTGGTCCGCATTGCCGGCAGTAAGTCGGACCTGTTCCCGGTGCATGTTGGACTCCGGCAGGGCTGCCCTTTGTCACCGGTTCTGTTCATAATCTTCATGGACAGAATTTCTAGGTGCAGCCAGGGGCCGGAGGGGGTCCGGTTCGGGAACCACAGGATTTCATCTCTGCTTTTTGCAGATGATGTTGTCCTGTTGGCTTCATCGAACCCGGACCTACAGCATGCACTGGGGCGGTTCGCAGCCGAGTGTGAAGCGGCAGGGATGAGGATCAGCACCTCCAAATCCGAGGCCATGGTCCTCGACCGGAGGAAGGTGGCTTGCCCCCTCCAGGTTGGTGGAGAGACCCTAGCCCAAGTGGAGGAGTTCAAGTATCTTGGGGTCTTGTTCACGAGTGGGGGACGGATGGAGCGTGAGATTGACAGGCGGATCGGTGCAGCGGCTGCAGTGATGCAGTCGTTGTATCGGTCCGTCGTGGTGAAGAAGGAGCTGAGCCGAAAGACGAAGCTCTCGATTTACCGGTCAATCTACGTTCCCACCCTCACCTATGGTCATGAGCTTTGAGTCATGACCGAAAGGACAAGATCCCGGATACAAGCGGCCGAAATGAGCTTCCTCTGTAGGGTGGCTGGGCGCTCCCTTAGAGATAGGGTGAGGAGCTCAGTCACCAGGGAGGAGCTCGGAGTAGAGCCGCTACTCCTCCACATCGAGAGGAACCAGCTGAGGTGGCTCGGACATCTGTTTAGGATGCCTCCTGGACGCCTCCCGAGGGAGGTGTTCCGGGCATGTCCCACTGGGAGGAGACCCCGGGGAAGACCCAGGACACGCTGGAGAGACTATGTCTCTCGGCTGGCCTGGGAATGCCTTGGGATCCTCCCAGAGGAGCTGGAGGAAGTGTCTGGGGACAGGGAAGTCTGGGCATCCCTGCTGAGACTGCTGCCCCCGCGACCCGGCCCTGGATAAGCGGTAGAAAATGGATGGATGGATGGATGGATGACTTTTCCTTTGCGCCAAAAATAAACTATTACCATGTTAATGCCATTTCTAGGGTTTGGACTAGCTAAAAAAGCATGATACAGCCCCTTTAATTTAGCCTTTTAAATGCATTCATTTAGTTTTATTTACACGTACCTTCTTGACGTCTGAAAGCAATCCTGTAGATGTTTTCTGATACTTCCTCCACAGGCGAACACTCTGATCTGCGTTTGATCTGGAAATACTTTGTAATTCTCCTCTTCTGCTCCTGGGACAGTCTGCCACCTTCAAAATAAACCGGGTAGCTGTATTTATGACCCATATTTCTCCAGTGAAGAGTAAATCACAGCAAATACAACTCTTCAGCACAGCTGGGCTTCAGGCAGACTGCTGTGTCGATGGCTGCAGTGTTTCGGGGAGATCTAGAAAGAGGGATTGAGCAACTTCCTCCCTGCAGGGAATTGGAGAGAAGCTCCATGGCTCTCTGCTGACAGGGCGGGGGTGACTGGAAAGATTTGTTTGAGGTATTTTTTTTGTTGTGTAACCACTGTCCAGAAACCTCCCAAGCTCAATGTCCAATATATAAAACACTGTGTGACTGACTAACTCATAAAAGTGAAACTAACTGATGGAAAAAAAAAATTGACTATATGTCAGAGCGTAGGAATGCTATGAGTTGTAAAGCGGGGAATGCTGAACAAAAGATTGTGCACATTTATTTAAACCCGTGGGTCGGTGAAAAACATAGAAACACAACCATCACAATAAAATAACATCCCACAACCCATTAACCCATGCTGTGGAGCTCAGATCACGCGCATGCGCAAGATGGCTCCAGCCTGTGCGGCTTGCCGTCTGCCTGTCCTGCTCCTCGCTGGATTGGCCTGTTATGCTTACTCTGCCAAGATTCCTCTGCATTGCTGATATATGATTGGCAAACTCTACTCAGCATTAAATCGTCCCAAGACGCACGCCAGAAGCCTGATCTGGACGATCAAACATGGAGTCTCCCTCCTCACCTGCTGTCTGTCCAGCTCACCACCATGTGATCGTGGGAGGTGGCTGCGGCCAATCCCATTGGACACAGCTGACACGAGTGCAGTGACGTCATCATCAGGTCGTCAGCTCGTCGCATTGGTCTCCTGAATGCTCGCTCTATTACAAACAAATCCTTCTCTCTGAATGAACTATTTACCGATGAAAACTTGGACTTCCTGTTCCTCACTGAGACATGGCAGAGAGACGGGGAGTTCATCCCCCTGAAGGAGCTGTGTCCTGCTGGATGCTCAGTCCTCGGTTGGCCCCGCCCCTGTCGACGTGGGGGTGGCCTTGCTGCTGTGTACCGGGACAGGTACACCTGCAGAATGATGAACACTGACCACTACACTTCTTTTGAGTCCCAAATGATCAAAATTGGCTCCTCTAACACATTTCACTGTTTCCTGGTCTACCGCCCTCCTGGCCCTGCTGGTGTCTTCCCAAACGACTTCAATGACGTTTTATCATCCATCATAAAACTGGATAAAGATTTGGTCCTTGGAGATTTCAACCTGCACGTTGATGATGGCTCATGTAACCCAGCAGCTGAGCTTTTATCTCTGAATCTTTTAATTTCCAGCTGCAGGGGTTAGGCTCCACCCACAGCAAAGGTCATACTCTGGACCTGGTGTTCTCTCTAGGCCTCCATGTTGGAAATGTTTGTCTAGAGCACAGGTGTCAAACTTGTGCCAGAAAGGGCCGAGTTGCTGCAGGTTTTCGTTCCAACCAAGCAGGAGCACACCAGACTCCACTCATGTCATCAGGTCTTCAGTGTAGCTTGATGGGATGAGTGGAGTCTGGTGTGCTCCTGCTTGGTTGGAACGAAAATCTGCAGCCACTCTGCCCTTTCTGGCACGAGTTTGACACCCCTGGTGTAGAGAATGTCCATCTGAGTGACCACAGCTGTGTGTTTTTTGAACTGATTATTCCATCTGAACCTCAGCCTGCCCCTACAAAGGTAGAAAGGAGGATCATTACTGAAACCACAGCTGAGAGATTCTGTGCCTTGTTTGACTCTCGTGATCTGACCCACTGCACTGATGCTGATGGCCTTATGTGCTGTTTTAACTCTCTCTGTGGCTCCATTATTGTCACGCCCTGTGCCCCTTCGGCCATGAGGGGGCGCTCTGGGCCAGTTTTGGTTTCGTTTTCTCATTTCTGCATGCCCTGTCTCTCCTGATTGTCTGATCCTCATGTTCTCTTGCCTGGTCACCTATCTCGTTAGTGCCCTAATATGCCTCACCTGTGTCTACCTTTATTTAAAGCCTGCTTCCCCCTCACTTGTCCTGGTCGGTGCATTGTGGGTTGTCTGTGTCTTCCTGTCTGTACCTCAGCTCAGCTTGCCCTGCCTTCCTGTTTCCTGCTGATAAAGCAAGCTCAACTCTTCCTGGATGCCTGCACGTGGGTCCTTCCATCCTTGCACCGTGACAATTATAGACCGAGTGGCAACACTAAAATGCAGCCATGTCTCCAGGAAGCAGTTGTCTCCCTGGTTAAATGGCAACATCCTGAGCCTGAAAAGACTGTGTCGAAAAATTGAGCGCCTCTGGAAATCCACGAAGCTTGAGGTTCACACATTACATCTCAGGGATTTAGGCTGAATCCCACTTCACCCCTTAGCCCTCCCCCTTGGCCCTACCCCTCCGTTTTGCGTGTTCACGTGGAGGGGTAGGAGTGTCCCGATTGTCATTATGACGGAGGGGTAGGGGGAAGGGGGAGGGCTATTCATCCCTCCAAACGGTGATTCTCCAGAGGCACACTCCAAACGTAGGGGTATGATCCAGTGGCGGCCGGTGGTGAGGGGCAGCGGCGGGAGTGCTTGTTTTGTCCGCCTACACCGCGAGTGGCGGGTGAGGTTAGTTCACTTCCGCATTGGCGGAAGCGCTTGTTTCCACACTCACTAGTCCTCGGCCTCCCTCCTTTCTCCTGGTGTATAGCCTCAGTATGCTGGACTTAGGGTGGAACCCTCCATGCATTGTAAGGAGCTTTCTTGTCTTCATATCAGTGGCTTGCATTTCTTCCAGTGGCCAGGATATTATGCCAACAGGGTATCTGATTACTGGCAGGGCGTAGGTGTTTATGGCCTGGATCTTATTTTTGCCATTCAGCTGACTCTTCAGGACTTGTCTTACTCTCTGTAGGTATTTGGCTGACTTTCCAGCTGCCTCCTCATGGTTACCATTTACCTGTGGGATCCCCAGGTACTTGTAGCTGTTCTGCACATCTGTTATGTTCCCTTCAGGCAATTCAACTCCTTCAGTTGTGATCACCTTCCCTCTTCTAGATACCGTTCGTCCACACTTATCTAGTCCGAATGACATCCCGATGTCATTGCTGTATATCCTGGTGAGGTGAATCAGGGAGTCGATGTCACGCTCATTCTTGGCATACAGTTTGATGTCATCCATGTAGAGGAGGTGGCTGACAGTCGTTCCGCTCTTGAACCGGTATCCAAAGCCGCTCTTGGTAATGATCTGGCTGAGGGGGTTCAGGCCTATGCAGAACAGCAGGGGGGACAGGGCATCACCTTGGTATATGCCGCATTTGATGCTCACCTGTGCCACTGGCTTTGAGTCGACCTCGAGACTTGTCTTCCACAGCCCCATTGAGTTCTGAAGGAAGCTCCTTAGAGTCCTGTTGATGTTGTACAGTTTCAAGCACTCCAGTGTCCACGTGTGTGGCATTGAGTCATAGGCTTTCTTGTAATCAATCCAGGCAGTGCACAGGTTAAATTGAGACCACCAAGAACTCACCATTTGATGCCCTTTGTTAAATAAAATTGCCATTACAGATGGCGTTAAGAACAGGATCCTACGAATGGAATCCGGCAGAGGACAGAAACCCAGTGATTGGCCATCCTGTGGACGAATTGCTGCAGCCCCGCAGCCATTGACGGACTCTATGGGGACTGGGTCCAAACCCACCATCTGGACCACTGCTAGGATCCACGAACTGTTCTCCTCCTTTTCGGGGAAACTCCTACAAGCACCCGGTGAGTTCTTTCCATGTTAGACTGGTTGGAGGGCGAGTGACTGATGTAGTGCCGGTCACTATAAGACACAGCACAAAACTTTAATCCTCCGACAGTGGTTAGGAGGGGTTGAGACTAAAGAGAGGTTTTTTAGCACTTTTGCACCCTCGGGTCTGGGCTGGGACCGTAGAGGGGAAAAGGCCGGGTGAAGACGTTCCAACTGAAAATGAGTAATAGATGACATGTCAAGAAACTATGGGCCTGAGTGCGTGGGATGTGTGAGGGAATGGAGTGAACGGCTTGGGTTCCCCAAAGAGGGAAGTTTGAGCATGACAAAGTTACTAGTTTTGCAGAATTGTTCACTAGGGAAAAAAACAAGAACTGAAAAAGAGAAAAAAGAAGGAAAAAATGGGGAAAAGAATAATAATTGAGAAGTCACTTGGATGAGTGAAGCAGGAACCAGAGATAGAAAGCAGAGGGACATCCGCTTAGGGAGAGAACAGGGCGAGAAAACATCATGAGGGACATGAGAGGGTTTTACTACTGATACATGTGTCTCCGTGCCATCTACTCTCTTTCGAGGTTGGGGCGACAGAAGCTCAGTTGGTAGAGCAGGTCGTCTTATAACTGGAAGGTTGGCGGTTCGATCCCCGCTCCCGCAGGCGTAAAACTGTCGTCGTGTCCTTGGGCAAGACACTTCACCCACGTTGCCTAGTATGAAAGTTGTGAGAGTGAATGGTTGGTGGTGGTCGGAGGGATTGCAGATTGGCAGCCTCGCTTCCGTCAGTCTGCCCCAGGGCAGCTGTGGCTACAGCAGTAGCTTACCACCACCCAGTATGGTGTGAATGAATAATGCAATGCAATGTAAAGCGTCTTTGAGTGTCCTGGAAAGCGCTATATAAAACCAATAAAAGAAGAAGAAGAGGTTGGTTCGTACTGGACATCAGTTGTGTGAGGAAAGCGACTGGGCCCCTACAAAGATACATCCAATCACCATGGCCTCTGCTCTACACTACTCCCATTCTCTCTGAAGTGCTGAACTCCACCTCTGTGTCAGCTTTCTGCTGAAGGAATGATCTGTCAGACACTCCCAACACCTGGGCGCCGGAAGGCACCACCTCCTGGACAACTGCTGGAAGTGGAAACAGAACCAGCAACTCAACAACGTCATTCACCATCATTCTTCCAAAGCAACAGCAGTGCGACGGCAGGGTGAACCTGGTGGATGGACTGGACACTGGATCCGTAACTGCCCACGTAAGAACTGTGGACATGGACGATGGTGTGGAGAACCACGCAGAGGAGCACAAGAAGGGGGGAATGGGCACCGGGTCACGTTGAATTCTCATCTACTGACTGAGAAGGTGAAATCACCACTGATGGCATGGATGATGTACACAAACAACACACAACCTGCTAACCGCAATGAAGCGCCTGTCACTGATACACAGCTTTGACAGGGTCAGGACAGGGTCGCAGAGCTTGAAAAGAATAAAAAAAAAAAAATTACACATTGGGTAATGGTATTCGATGCATAGTTATTGATGCACATCTGAGATTTCATATGCTCACGCTTATGGTAGCAGGGAAACCTGTGGGATTTTTATTTATTTATTTTTTTTTTTAATTGGGTTGATTCTGGGGCTACAAATTGGATGTTGACCTGGAAAAAGAAGAAAGCTTTTCCTGTCCGGTTAGATGCGACATGGTCTTATTATCTCAACTTTGCCCAATGACTCTGATAAGATGAGAGTTAATGATCAAACTGGAGACTGTGCTCACATCAACCGCAAACTTACGACTGCAGACAAACCCCAGTGCACGACACGTGCACTGTGCTTACAGGACGTGATGTTGACTATGAACAAAGCCTTTTTCCAGGACTTTGACGATGACTTGACGATATCAGACGTCTTTTTTGACAGGATTCAGTGTGCAGCGTTTGTACGTCTGTCTACTGTCTCTGTTTAAAGTTTCAGGTTCTCACAAACGTTCCCACAGTTCCCTTGCCAAACCCCACGATGGGCAATGGAATGATTTGAGATGGTTCATGCGACAACGTGTGATTGGCAGCCGACCGCTGATCCAACCCTCCAATATTCGCCGCCTCTCTCAGCATGCTGTAAGACCTGAAGTACATGTTCTCCAATCTGTGCTGTCGACATGGTGTGCCAATGAGCATGCTCGAAATGTAAAGTTGTGTTTTAGAGAACAAACAGAATATGGAGTTCGAATTCTTAGGATCAGAATTTAAAAGCTAATTAATTTAATTTTGAGAGAGTTTTCTTTATTTCAGACCCTCCGAAGCGAACTGTGAAACAAACAGTTCATTCAGTCGCTGCATCTTTATCAGCTGAGGAGCCAGAGACAGCTGAACAGAAAACAACTGCAGATGCTGGAGAAACAGCATCACACACACAGCCCAGTGAGCTGATGATGTGAGGATGAAGGTGCATCAATCAGATTGTTTCATAGAAAAATAATATACTGATGTGTTTTTGTTTTGTTTTTGTCTGGGAAGCATTTGTTTTGTTGGAAGATTCCTGCAGGAACCCCATGGTTAGGATCCGCAATATCGATCCTCTGTTGCCAGCCACACCGCACCGACCACACACACACACACACACACACACACACACACACACACACACACACACACACACACACACACACACACACACACACACACACACAACAAGAGGGACTCAGATTTAGGGAGAATTGTTTTTCTGAGCCTGTGAGGACATGTGTGGTGCTCAGAGTTGGGTATGTAACGACAAGTAACGAGCGTTACAAGTAGTTAAATTACTTTTGATGGGAACGAGTAGTGTAACAGCACTACTCCTTCTGGATTGGTAGTTAAACTAGCGTTACAAATGAAACGCTACGATCGTTACTTTTACAATGACTGCAAATAGAGCAACCAAAATATTATTATTTAAGCGGACTTTTTTTTTATTACCACCAGTAGATGAACGGTGGCCATACGAGTAACTACTGGCTATCTCCTCCGGGTCAGGGCTGATGGAACCGTCACAGTAAAATTGGTTGCCTTCTATAAATTTGTGCCCCACTGACAACACTGCACTCCCTCCTACTGTAAATGCCCCTTTTAAATGAATACTCTGAAGATTAGGGACCCACACCCTTTCCCTATCATTGACAAAGTCAGACAAGCTCATAAATCCCTGAGTCTCTGGTTCCCAGCTGTTAGCATTGTTGTAGCTTAGCTCGAAGCTTAGCTGGAAGTCAATCAGAGCCGGACTACGCAAATGGACAAAATACTCCTTCCAGTGGTCCAGGGGATGGTGTATTAGCACGTGAAGTAAATCCCAATGGTTATAAAACATTTGAAAAGACGTGTTTTCTTTTCAATAAGTTAAAAAAAACGTTTTGATACACACAGACCTGCGCATGGCAGCGCTCCGCGGAGGGATATAAGGGAGCACAGCTCCGCGGAGCACTATGCAGTAACGAGTAGTGTAACTTCGTTACTATTTCCACGGAGTAATCAAGTAGTGCAAGGCACTACTTTTTTCAAAAGTAACTAGTAACGGGTAACTCTTTACTTTTTTGAGTAACGGACCCCAACTCTGGTGGTGCTTCTCTGTTCTTCTGTTTCTGCTGAGATTTTCTTCTACAGGAAGGAAGGAGAAACTGTTGTGGCTGTGAAAGCAGAAGACACATTAATGGAAGGAGCTGCTCCAGAGGCTGGATGCATGGTGGTTGGCGGTTGAAGAGGTTGAGGAGGTTGTGGAGGTTGTGGGTTTGATTACCGAAATGAAAACTTCAGACGTGATGAAGACGTGCTGCGACGTTACAGCGGCATGAAGCATCATGACTGATCGTCAAAGTCAGGCCATGAACACACACACACACACACACACACACACCCAGACACTTATACCACCACACACACAGAGAAAAAGAGAGGTAATTAGACTTATTTAAGTTATTTTACTAACATTCAAATGATGATGTGTTTATTGTATCTCATCAATCTCAAACGAGAAATATCAGAAGGTCAACAGTCCTGATGAAATGAAAAAAAGGCAGCAGGCTGTCTCCATTATGGGTCACTTCTCCCCCCTCATCACTGAGGCTCTGACCACAGGCTGTGGGGCTCATCGTCTGAGTGAAATGATTTAAAATGTCAGCCTTTAATATTATGAACTTTATGTTTATCTGTACGTATTATAGAGAAAATGTACCAATGATGAATACACAAGAAAACTTCTCACTTAGGTGAAGATTTGTTACTGATTGGCTGCAGAGAACCCGAATCAAACGTCAGTTTCAAAATCCACTGACACACACACTAAAAAATGTTGGGTCATTTTGTTAACCAAATCGCTGGGTTATGAAATTGGTAACCCAATTTGGGCTTTTATGATACACATTTTTGATACCAGTTACAATGACCTAAAATTTCATGCCAGGTTTGCATGTCATGGCACACACTGCATTTTTCAACATTTTTCTCAACAGTTGGCAAGTAAAACAGATTTCCATTTTCATAAAAGTCAAACCTGGTTCCCTTTTTGGTGATCATGTCGCTGTCCCCTTTTACGAAAGTCACTGTCGCTCCTCCATTCGTCGCTCTCGCCACCGAAAAGATGTCGTGTGGATATGTCGGCATATATAGTGCATTCTGCAGCTGTGCTCTTTGTTCTTGCCCATCAGCATCAAGCAGGTAGATCAGCGCCGTCCCTCTGCGTTGCGCCATTCCACTGCATCTGGTTCCATCTGCCAGCTCGATCGAATGGGTGTCGGGCTGGAATGTGTTATCGAAGCTTGTGAATTTGGCAATATCGTTCACAATGTGAGATGTTGCTCCAGCGTCAACCATGATCCCTTTCTTGGTTGATGGCTTCTCACCGGTTGCATGTTTGGCCATGAAGCACTGATCCTCTTCGTCGTTCTCCTCTTTTTCCTCTGCAACTTTTCTCACTCCGTCTCTTTTCCCCTTTTTTTCTGCATAGGGACTCAGCGTGAGTGTTGCTCCTGCAGTGACTGCACCACACCTTTTGGGTACACTTGGTTCTGATGTGCCCTTTTTCTCCACACTTGTAACAAACCAAAGTTTCCCCATCCTTCTGGTGTGTCTTTGTGCCCTATCTGCTTTGCTTTGCACTGGTCTTCATCACGCTGTCTGCAGATCCAGATGTCCTCATCTTTTCAGATTCTTCATATACTCTCAGTCTTCTTTTGAAATCTTTGAATGTAACATTGTCCTCGTTCTGTGTAACATGAACAGCTAGTGGCCTGAATGAGTCTGGCAGTCCATTCAAAACGGTGGCAACAAGCAGCCCATCGCTCATGTTTTCTCCTGCATCACGAAGAGCTGAAATTATATTCTCAGCCCTAATCACGTAATCAGTAACACTTTCATTTCCTGCCATTTTTATGGTGGTCAGTGTTGTGTGTAGGTTCAGGATCCTGGGCTTGCTTTTCCCTGAGTAGCGCTCTCTTAATATTTTCAGGGCTTTCCTCCCATCTTCTGCAGCATCATGCCTTATTAACGAAAGGCTCTTATCATCTAATGCATTCACTAGTTGTGCATAACAGTCTGCGTTCTTTGCACCATCTGCAGCTATTGCATCCTCTCCAGTGGGCATATGCAGAATTGTGTCTTTCAGTTTCAGAATATGCAAACGGCTAAGGAATCTCGTCTCCCACAGATCATACTTTTCTTCTGTTCCATCAAACATAATCTGCTGGGGTAGCATTCCTGCTCCGGCCATTTTAACGTTGCTTCTCTCAGGGGCTGCGGCTTGTAGAAAACTCTGTGACACGTCTTCACTTTGCGCGGGAGTCTCTCATCGCCGTCTTCTTCCAGACCCAGCTAGTAGCTAGCTTCTCTCGGCTAACAGTTCGTTTTTCTGTTACCTTCTTATTGCTCTAGACTGGCGGTCCTGGGCCCATAACCTGTTGAGCAGAGTGGCGCATCCTTGGAGGTTGAATAAACTTTCAGACAGGCCGTCATCTCTTTAGCTCTTCTGGCATATTTATTTAACACTGATGCGGAGCTGCCGCTTCCAACATTGATTCAAACAGGAACAACAGTCGGTACATCTTCTTCTTCACACACTGTGTATCAAGCAACATTGTCCCCTGGAGGACACAATAAGTAAGTTCGTACCTGTTCATGTTATGACATTTAACACATTCCCATACCATCATCCCCACCACCATCTCACACGCCGCTCAGACATGGTGAAAAGACTGTTCGCTGTCTCTCTATGCACACCTGCCCCTGATCACCTGTGAGCCTTATTAATGCCTTTCCCCATACTGCTCCCCCTGGTAGTTAAGGAAAGAAATGAAAAATTGGCTCCAACAACCTCCGCAACATTTTGTCATTTGTGCACATCATAGTAGCAGTTTCTCAGTCCCTCCAACAAAAATGCAAATACTTTTAGACCTGCAGCAATAGCCTTCTTACCACTCTCTGCTGTTTTATAACATTATCATTTGCTCATTATCATTAGAGAAACTTTCCTCATTGCGTTGTATGAGATGACATTCACTGTGAAGTAGATAAAAATGTGTCCAGATAGACAGGAATGTCTGGATGAGCATGAATGACTCACAGTAATGTGTATGTTGGATGTTTAGTTCCAATATTTACTGCAATGTTTACTTGTTTGCACAGCTCTACCTAAAGGGAATCACATATCGGAAGTTGGAATGGTGCACCAGAGATTCACATGTACATCTTCAAGGAAAGATGCTGCATTAAACCTCTTGAATACCACTGTTGACTGATCATTAAACACGTGGTGTCAGAAGTTGACCCTGGCAAAGTTCCAACCACCAGACAAGTTTGACTTGTCTGATTCGGAGCTGTGTCCTAACTGGAAAAAGAGGTTCAACAGGTACAGAATCACCACTATGCTGGACAAGGAGGATGGGGAAATACAGGTCTGTACCTTGATGTTCTCACTCGGGAGTGAGGCCGAGCGATGCTAATGACAATGACGAAAACTATGTCAAAATGGACAAATTAGACAAATATTTCAGACCAAAAATAGCCGTGATACACAAGAGGGGAAGATTTCATCTGAAAACGTGTTTCTGAGCAGCATAGAGAGTCACAGTGCTTATTGGATTACCCAGGAGGAAGGCTTTATTTAAAATCTCGCCGATTACAAAGGGAGATGGTACTGTTTCTACATACATGTACAAGATCAGCATCAGTTGCCATGGACCTTATACAGAGAACAGAAGAGAGGTCAGGCCCATCTTGTGAGCCTGTAGGACTTTTAAACACAACCCCAGTGAAAATTAAACAATAAGGGAGCAATACCATGCTCCATCATGGCAGGTCTCTCTGCTGTTGTTCTCCAAAGTGAAGGAGGAGCTGCAACAAATGGTCAAATGCGTTATTGAAGAGATAACAGAACCAACAGAATGGTGTGCATCAATGGTACCAGTACCAAGGAAAAATGTCAGAGTGAGAATATGTGTTGGTCTGAATCACCTCAACAAAGTTTCATCCCATTCTCAATGTTATACTCCCCAGGCTGACTGGTTCAAGACCATTCTCACTTTTGGATGCTGCCACAGGATTCTGGCAAATCCCATTAAATGATAACAGTGACAGACCTTCATCACACCTTTTGGAAGGTACTTCTTTAGACACCTTCCATTTGGGATATCCAGTGTTCAAGATGTATTTCAAAGGGAAATGAACAATCTTCTAAAAGGCCTCCAAGGCATGGCAGTCTACAAGGATGACATAATTGTTTATGGAGACACCCCTGAGGTGCACGAGCAATGCCTGCAGTGGGTGCTGCAAACACTCAAGGATTCTGGGCTGAGGCTCAACAAATCCATTTTCTGGGACACATCGTGGACAAGTAGGGCATCAGACCCAATCCTGGAAAAGTGGAAGCCATCAGAGACATGCAGCCACCACAGAATGTCACACACCGAAAGTGCATCATTGGCATGCTACATTTCCTTGGACGCCACTTGCCCAAGCGAGCAGATGTCGCACACTCTCCCAATGAAGTGTTCAAGGCTGACATAGCATGGATGTGGGGCTCAGCTCAGGACTTTTTGATGTCGAAAAACAAACCGTAGAAAGTGCTGATGCCAGCAGCTATGGGCTGGATGGAGTTCTTCTGCAGGACCTCAATGGATGTCTGAAACCAGCAGCATACTGTTCCCAAACTTTGACTGTTGCAGTTTGGGCATTTGAAATGTTCTCTAAGTACCTCCATGGTCTGGATGACTTCAGAATCCAAATGTACCACAAACCACTGGTCCCACTCTTTATTGTGAAAGAAATCAATGCAGTTCCACTACGTTTCCAATGTTTGCTCCTCAGACTGATAGTGTAAACTGTAGTCCCACACAAACTGCTGTTCAGCACCCTTCTACAGCACTGTATCTGGACAAAGTCGAAATATCAGATGACACAGAAGCCCTTGAGGATGCCACACATGCATCATGGCCGGTGTCAGCTTCTTATCTGGATGAGATTGAAAGAGGACAAAGAGGTGGAAACAGTAATGCACTCTGTGAGTGAGGGCAGGCCAAAATATGCCTCCAAAGTCCCACACAGTATTTTGCAATGCGATGCTGGAAAAGACTCCCTCACAAGCTCTAACTTACCACTCTATGGCAACAGGATCACTATTCCAAAAGGCCTACTGTTGGAGATTATTAACTGTATACATGATGGTAAATGGTAAATGGTCGACACTTATATAGCACTTTTTACGCTGCATTGACAGAGCCCAAAGCGCTTTACACTGCATTAACACATTCACCCATTCACACACACATTCACACACCAGTGGAGGCGGCTGCCATGCAAGGCGCTCAGTCCACCCACTGGGGGACACATGGGCATTGGCAAGTGCCGTCAACAGATCAAGCAGACACTCTGGTGGCCAGGCATCAGGCAAGCCCTGCAGGACTGGATAAAACCGTGTACATACTGCTAAACAACAAGACCAACTCAACACAAGGAGCCACTGACGCCAACCAGGCAGACCTTGGGAGGGAGATGCTACTGACACCTGCAAAGTGGACAAAAGGAACTACCTTGAAGAAGTCTCCAGATGTATCAACCTAGCCTACCTACCTGACATGACGATGGCCACGGTGAGGTCTCCGTGCCCCACCATCTCCGTGAGGTGGGGTTATCCCACTACCTTAGTGATTAATGATGGACCACAGTTTTCTAGACAGCAGTTTTAGGAGTTTGCAAAGGCACATGACGTCCACCATGTCACGAGTCAAGTTGAATGCTGCCGCTGAACGAGCTGTGAGAACTTTGAAGTAAAACAAAGGGCCCTTCACTGGCTCTCCTAAGCTATAGAACAACCCCTATTCAGGCCACAGTCCTGCCCAACTAATGTTAGGACATCAGATATGGACTCCTGTTCCCATACTTGGAGACAAGTTTCTACTCCAGTGGCCAGATTTGTTCGTTGTGAAAGCAGCAGATTCCAGAGTAAAGAGCAAGCTGCCTCATTTCAAGCCTGGTGATTCAGTTACTGTCAAACTTGAAAATCTGAAAAGATGGACCAGGACTACAGCTGTTCTGCAGAGATCCTACTTCAACGGCACGGTGCGTGGTGACAGATGGCATCTGCATCTGATAAAGCCATTGTTTTCCCAGCCATAGCTTGTGGAGGAAGAAGAAAAGGACAAAGGGATAGCTAAGACAGCAACACACAGAGGACATCACCAAGAAGAGAGAACAACATAATCAGCAGATGTCATGACCATGACGAGAGGCGGAGTCATCGAGCAGCCATCCCACCTGAGAGACTTTGTCACTTGAAAGACTTTCCAGTGCATACACTGCCCTCTGAGTCAGAATAATCCTCGGCATCTATGCAGGTGATCAGTAGTCGACCCGGGAGCCTAGTTCAGGTCATGTTTGTTTGTCATGTGTTGGGATAAAAGAGAGTTCTGTTTTTGAATCCCTGTGTGAACTGAAGCAGCTCAGAATCTTCACAATAAGAACCAATGAACAGTATTCAGTCAGGTTAGCTGGCCTGTTAAGGAAGATATAAGTTTAACATTTGACTAAGACAGGGGCTGATCTAGGATTCTAGGAGATCAGGGGCTTAGCCCTGGCGGTGCAGATGCCGATTTATTTTTTCCGGCATTTTTTGTGCTACACATACTAAACTATCTTTATTTTATTATCATTTTTTTTTTTTTTTACATCAACTTACCACCAATTGAAATGTGAGAAAGGCACGGAGAACACTTCAAATTCAGACCCTTTAATGATGCAAATGTCTTACCACCAGAAGCCTTGAAGTCATTGTTTTATGCCTCATGTCCACTGAAAGAAAAAAATCTAAAATACAAAAGTTATTCAGACTGATCATAAACTAAAGAAATAAAATACCTTACAGTATTTCCTTACTGCAGGCTCCCTGTGACCCTGGCTGGCACCTCTGCTGTCCTTTACTGCTCTGTTTTTCAATCCTGTCCTCAAATCCTGTCTTGTCTCTTCTCTCTTGCTTTCTCTGCACATTTTTTATGATTTCCTGTTCATTTTCCCCTCACTCTTTCACTCCTTCCTCTCTTCTGTCTCTGTTACTCTTTAAATACAATATTTCAGAGCTTTACTCATGTCTTGTCATGCCTTTTTTGGAATGTTAAATGTGGGTCATCTCCTGTCTTTTCCTCTTCACTCACACATGAACTAAAATAAATAAAAAATATTTAGAAATAAAACCTATGAAACATACTGATATACTGAGTTTAAAAGTTTGAAATGTTTCTTGATGAGATTAGAAAATTCTCCCTCTTCTTCAAATAAATGAACTGTTTTAAACTCCCTTGGATTAGCTGAAAAATACATCAGTATTAACTGTTGATTGAACCACCCAAAAGTGTACATATTAGCTAACATTAGGACAAGCTTAAACATCTGCAGTAGTAATATACAGTATAATAATCCAAAAACATCCTATACAATGGCAGCACTGACAGGGAGCACTTTTCAGCACAATGAATACTTTAATCATTTTGCTAGTAATACTTTTCATTCATATTTCATAAAGGGTCCAAAGTGCTACAGACATCCAGACATATCTGTTTGTAGTAAAATGTAATATCTAACAGACTGTTTGAAAATTGTATGATTGAAAAATGTTAATGAGTTAAATGTTAATGAGTCTTTTTTCACTTTCTGCAGCTCCGGCTCACAGAATGAACCTTCGATCACTTCGCCGTCATAATCTTTGAGTTGATATACGCGGAGTACGCAGAATGCATTCTGACACCGTAAACACTCCATCCGTGAATCTCTGTTCGTATTATTTTATCGAAGACCCCTCGCAACTTGGATATTCTGACAACATCGCCCACCTTAAATCCTACCTTTAATTTTTTTTGCTCTTGTCTCGTGGTGTAGGCGTACCGTACAGATTGTGAAATACTTGAAGGCCCTTCGTCACATCAACCGGGCGCATTTTTATACTGCTGTGGTGAGTGTTATTATTGCTTTTTACTAAGTCTGGTAGGACTTCCACGCACCGTCTAGTGTTCTTAGCAGTGAAATTCTAGTCTTTAACGTTAGGTTAAATCTTTCAACCACGCAGGCTTTTAGATCACTGGCTGTGGCATAATGTATGATGTTGTGTTTCCTCATCAGAATCTTGAAACTTTTGTTGAAAAATTCTCTTCCTGCATCAGTCTGTAGTTTTTCAGGCGTCTGGCTCTCGCGAAAGACGGATTCAAAAGCAGACACCACCTCAGCCGCAGTCTTCTTTCTCAAAGCTCGCATGTACGCTAATTTGGAAAACACATCGATGACTGTGAGTAAATAACTATACCCATCATTTTCATCCGCTAACGCTCGCATATCGCAAAGGTCTGCCTGAAATTGTTTGAGAGGTCTTGTAACAAAAACTCTGTTCCTTGGAAAATGTACCCTAGCCGGTTTATGCAGAGTATAGGTGTCTTGAGATGATAAAAAGTCTTTCACATCTTCCACCCTGACTTTCTTTCCCGTCTCATCTTGAACCGCTTTATGAAGCCGCTCTACCCCGCCAAAACTACCAGGATGACTCAGCTTGTAATATAACCTCTTCATGACACGTTTCTCCGCCATCTCAATTTAAATTCACCCCCCTCTAACTGTCTGTCTGGCTCCTACTCATCCCTTCAGATGTGTCAACACCTAACCCGTCGTAAAAACTTCAAAAGACCTCAGAAGGAAGGAAGTTTTGGGGGGGGGGACAAATGCACAGTGGACAAATGGTACACAAATGGTGCACAAATGGCGAGGGGAGGGGTTTATTGGGGGGCCATAAATCTTTCGGTTTGACATATAATACTGTATTCTGTTTTTTAAGATCAAACAAATCTTCTTTGTTTCTCTGAGAAGATTTTCTGGCTGAAGGTGGAACTTTCAGGAAAAGAAGAGTTCTTCATATTTCCCTCCAGCCTGTTCTTCCAGTGAACGTCTGCTTTTCACAGGTTTTATCCATTGCTCTGCTTGATGGAGTGAATTTTTAGTACACTTAACATGTTTTTCTGTAACTTCTCTTTTTATGAAAAACAAACAAACATATTTCTCCATTTCTCTAATTCTGATCACAAAATCAGTCCTTATTTCATTAAACATCATGATTATTTTCCATGTCATGATCAAACACACATAAAAACAAACTTATCGAGGAGTGCTGTATTTTATTTTATTTTTTTTTACTTGCTGCATTTTCAGCTGGCTGCAGTCTGTCAGGAGTCTATTCGTTACCCCATCAGTAACTGTGAGTGAAACGTCTACTTAAGGCAGCATTAGTCTTTTTCTTTTTTCTCAAAGGCTTTCTTTGCCTTTTCATATAAAAATAAATATAAATATAAACTCCTACAATCATAGCAACCACTATTAATACTGCTTTAGCAATTACTGCTAATGTTGCTCCTGCTGTTGCTCCTGTTATTCCTAGTCCAAGCACGGCCATCACCCTTTCAAACACCTTCACACAGGTTTCTGCTTCAGAGATTAGCTTCGCAGCCTTTGTGAGTTCACTGAACAGGTCCTTGATGGCGGACCAGACTCCCATCCAAACCCCTGTGGAGATCCCGGTCAGGTCGATCAGCCATCTGTACAAGCAACTTCTGATCTTCTCCAGTAAGCTGTCTGGTGATGGCTCCTGCTGTGTCAGAACCAGAATCACGACGTCTCTATTGTTACTGTATGAGAACAACAACATGGAAAATGTGATCCTTTAAATGGGAGTCAAATCAACACAAAGACAGAATTTGCTTTTTGACCTTTTGGGATTTTCTTTCAAAATAAAGTGCCATTTAGACCAACTTAATACAATGTCTCCATCAAATAAAGTTTTCAAAACGGAAAAAGACCGAGTTCTAGTTCTGTGAATAGTTGCAATGAAAAAAATCTTTGGATAAGTCTACATTAATAAATCTCAATGTGATCAACTCTGACTGTTCTAATGTTTACACTTGTTCACGGCACAAATTCCAACAACCTGATACACTGTAGACAGAAAAATCTAGATTATCACCTAATTTAATGTTCACAGACTGAGTTAATTAAACTTGATGATGAGACGAAGACTGACCTGACCAGCAGACTTACCTTGACAGTCAACATCAGACTATCTTCTCCCAGCTGTACGATGTGCTCGCTCCGCTGCAGCACCGCCTGTTGATCTAACACAGAAGTGGTCAGATTAGTCATTTCAAGAAAGACATGATGGCTAAATGGAATTATTTTCACTGGTTCAGCTCAAAGAACTTCACATGATCAGTCACATTCAGCCGTTCACACACTGGGAGCATCTCCACAGCCAGAGAACAGAGATTCAACCTCAGACATTCAGAATACAAGAAGACCCACTGTCACATCGTTCAAATGAAACACACCCTCTGCTTTCCAACAGTCACATCTTATGGCATTATTAGACAGGAGCCAGGAGAAGACAGGACTGTGTGTTGTACGCTGTGTGCTGTCTGTCGACTGGACCTGTCACTAACAGGAGTATCCCGGAGAAAGTCTTCTCTCCATCATTCCACATGGTGTCAGAAGCTCTTTGAGATTTGGACTCTTCATGGAAATGGTCAAGTTTCACCCTTTCAGGGAACATTCCTTTCTATAACCCCACAGACTGGCCTGACTGGAAACAGCAGTTTGAGTGTTTCGGCTTCGCCATGAAGCTTGATCAGGACGATGGCCAAGTGCAGGTGAGCTGCCTCATTTACGCCATGGAGAGCGAGGCGGAAAACAACTAGAAGTCATTCACGTTTGCCCAGAATGATGACAGCAATGACTTTGCCACTGTAGTGGGGAACTTTGATGAATCTGTATTTCCCATGGAGGAACATTATCCATGAGCGTGCACGTTTTCATCAGCGAGCACAGTGACCGGGAGAGAGAGCAGTGTTTAATCTGAGCCTTGTATGATCTGTTGGAGCACTGTGAGCCCGGTACTTTCAGAGAGGAGAATATTCTGTGATCAATCTTCTCTGAGTCATGCTACTCCCTACCAGCAGGTGGCGCCCTGTTCCCATCACGGTGAGCGCTGAGCACTGAGCAAGGCAGCTCTGGCAGGAAACAGCTGAAAGTCATCTCCTCTCTGTGACCCACTGGTTTGACTAGAGTTGCCAACCGTTCCTTGAAAAACGGAATCGTTCCGTATTTGGATGTAAAAGTGTGCGTTCCGTATTGAGCTGAAAAGGAACGCACTTTGTTCCGTATTTTTGTGAGAGTCAAAACGTGAGCAATGGAACTTGCGCTTTTTTTTGAAAACTTACGGTAAATTGTTCAGCGGCTCTCTGACGTTCTGTGACCAACGAGCTGACAGAGATGGCTCGACAACACAGAATCACTCTGATCTCATTGGTCAAAAAAAGACCGTTCCCAGGAGGCTGCGGCAGTTCATTGGCCAATAGTCAGTTTGGTCACAGAGCGCACGGGAAGAAGTAAATCAAAACATTACAGCAGCGCGCAGCATGGCTTCCATAGACATGTAAGTTTGTGCCGTTTCCATATCGGATATATCATGTTCAGTTCATTGATTTGTGTCTGCTGCTGCAGACTGTGGAGTGTTTTCAGTTTAGAAACGGAATCTTGTTGGTTTTTTTGTTAAGAAGGTTTTTCAGTTTTGATTTTGCACTTTTTTAGTTGAAAATAAAAAAACAAGAACATGTTAAAATCCAGAAGAGACAGCAGCTGTTTGTTATTTTGCACATTTAGCAATAAATATAGAATAGAATAGGAACAGAAGACTTTATTAATCTCACAGTGGAGAAATTTACAGGTGTATCGGCTCATAGAACCCACAGCGGGGTGCAAAAGTAATGAATGGTGCAATAATTAACAAGTTATAGTGCAAATCATACGAGGATGGACAATAGAAGCTAAAGACAATGAAGATTTAACTGTATGTACAACCTGAATCTTAAAAATGTAACAGGACATATAAATATATATATATATATATATATATATATATATATATATATATATATATATATATATATATATATATATATATATATATATACAATACAATATGCAATATATGATGCAGTATGATATAATACGTACAATATGTTTTAGCAGAGTGAGTGGATACAGCAAAGTGAATGGATGATAAAGTGTCGCTGAATTTCTGAAAGGGCGGGTGCAGGATATTATAATGTCCAGGATTAGGTTATATTCTGCACAGTAGAACTGTACAGTCTGACAGCGGTGGGGATGAGAGGCCTGTGGTAGCTCCTTCCTGCTCTGAGGGTCTCAGTCTCCTCTGAAGGAGCTGCTGAGCTCCTCTTCCGTCCGGTGCAGTGGCTGAGAGCTGCTGTCCATCATGATGATGATACTGGAATGATAACTGTCTCACTGTAGGCCTCAAATACAAACAGATCAAGCTGATCATGAGTTATTACAATCTTGCTACTGTAGGTGTGATGCAGTAGCCTAATGTGTTTTTATCGTCTGTAATAGGTATAACTGTGGCAAAATGCTGTTATATATGCATTTTTCACCCCCCAAAAACCTTGTTTTTTTCAGCTGCCCGCGAGAGACGTTCCTTATTTCAATCTCTGGGAGTTGGCAACCCTAGGTTTGACAAAACACACTTTTTACATGTTAAAATTCAAACTATTATGTCAATGCATGATCAGTGAGTTTGTGGTGTCAGAAGAGACTTATGGGATGTGATTCATACAGTTAACATTATTCTGTGTAAATTGGGTGTTTTTCAGCAACTTTTTGTCCCTTTTGTTCCCTGATGACAGAAGAAAGTCTGAAGTTTCTTCAGATGGGTTCAATGTTCATATACTCCTAAAACTCAATATCCTGTGGGCCTTGATCGTTCAGTGAAAATGCTCCAGAGTGGAGCTGTTTGCTCTGAACATGGCCGCCAGTCAGAGTTAATCACAGCTGTACAACTGATTATTGAATATTGGAGAAGGTTCAGGATTAATACGGTTTATTTCATCCAACCTATTGTCAGACGTGTGCAATGAAATACATGAGTGTGTTCATGTTTAGATATCTGTCTATTTATGATGATACCTCCACCGTGTTTCACAGTATGTGTTTATTATAAGCTAGGAATCGATCCGGTTTGGTTCAATGCACAGAAAAGAGTGAGAAAGTCAGGATACTGACATTATTTATGCACTTCTAACATTTGGAATAATAAAAACTAACCAGCTGATAACGGTCACAAAATACACCAGATTTCTGATTTAAGGAAACTGTTTTTTGCAGGAAATCAGCACCAAGTGGAGATTAGGACCAGACAGCAGGATTGCAAAAAGCTTTTTTAAAACATAATGAGAATATTAGACTATTTAAAGGCTTGGTTAAGTATAAGTTCTCAGACATATTGTCATTGTCAGTTTGGCTTTCCAACCTTTTTTGTTTGTTTGTTTTTTTTAAATTACATATAAATGACATTTAGTTCAATTAAAAGTGACTCAGAAAAGTCAAAGGATGAAGGTGGTTGTTTCCCAGAAGGCCTGCTGGACTCTCTACCTGTCCCGCTGGATCCTGGTCCTGCTCGGTCCGGTCTTCTGTTCTGGTCTTGATTCTGCTCCAGATCAGCCTCGGGCTCGTTCCGATCCTCCAGAAAAGCTTTTCACATGAGTCACTTCTGAGTTTCCTTCATAGCCTCAGGAAACCTTTCAGCTACTGTGTCGTTGCGAAACTGCTTGATATGATCAGAAAGAGTTTTTTTTAATGTGTTCAGGAAGCTGGAGCAGAAAAACAAACTGAAGACAAGAAGAGAAAAACAAATGAAATCCCAAAATACAAACCTGAGAAGAAGAACAGAAGGGGATGAAGAGAGGAGAATTACAACACAGAACAGTTAGATTTGGGAAATTTCTGTTTATTCCTGCAGCTTCAGATTCTCAGTCCGTCCAATCACAGCTCAGTAAAGTCAGATTAGTGAAGGAGAAATGTCAAAAGAAGATGTTTATAAAGAAGCAAAACTCTCATTTCAAGAAAGGATTTCAGGAGAAAACATGCCGGTCCGTTGCTTTTTAACAGTTTTAACTATTGAAATGATTCCTCCATATGTATTTTAAAGGTGTATTAAGGAGTTTGCACGTTTTATGTGAAACGGTGCCCCCTGCAGGCCTTTGGCGTAAAGCTGCTTAGTGAAAAACTCGTGCCTGTACGGGAGAGGGGAATTCCTTCCTCGCTCGTTTAGTAGCGCTCAAGTAAAATTTAGGTTTCTTGGAGTCTGTGTGGAGCTGTGGCAGTGCTGGAAGCCAGTCTGTTCTTACTTTCTGGAAGATCCTGCTCAGTTGTTGCTCACTAAGCATCTGGCGGAGTAATGGCGGACAAAACGAAACCTAACCAGCCGGAGCGTGCATTACGTCATTCCTTTCAGATTCTCCCCAAAAAAAGTCTGGTGCCGTATGGAGGTAAATTTGTGTCTTTATTTTTCAATCAAAAAAAAAGTTGCTCCAATCGCAAAACATGTTTTCAATCAGAAAAAACTTCATTTCAATCAAAAAAAAACAAAAAAAAAAAACGTTTTCAATCAAAGAAAAAACTTTCTCAAACTAAAAAATATATATATATATATATATTTGAAACCCCCCAAAAAACTACATATAAACACGTTTTTTCTTTGATTTAAATTTTTTTTTTGGTTGAAAATCCATTTTTTGATTGAAGTCCTATTTTTGGATTTGAGCTATATTATGGGTAGGACATTTGTTTCTTTATTATTCAATCAAAGATATAACTTCAATAAAAAAAATGTTTTCAATCAAAGCAAAAAAAAAAAAATGTTCGGAGTGTTTCGACTTTGTTTTGACATTCAAACACCTTTTTTTCCGATTGAAGTGAAAAAAAGTTTCGAAACCTTTTTTGAAGCTTCTTTTTTGAAGCTTCTTTTTTGAAGCTTCTTTTTTGAAGCCTCTTTTTTGAAGCCTCTTTTTTGAAGCATGTTTTTTGATTGAATCATTTTGACACAAACGTCCCGCAGTGGGCGGAGCTTCTCTATTGGTCAGGCATGTTTGAGTGACAGGTGTCCACACCAATGATGAATCTCTCCAGAAGAAGCTGGAAGCTGGAAGCTAGCTGCTGGTGTGTGCGGGGAAGTCAGTTTCTATTTGCAGCTGTCGTCATGCTGTTGCATTGTGGGATTGTTCAGGTCTCGCTTGCCAGCTACTTTCCGATTCACGTTTTCTGATTGCAGCATTATTTCTTCAAAACGGGAAGATCCTGTTGCGTGAAAGGCGACCACAATCGGTCACGTCGATGGAGTGGAAGCAGGACAGACGACAATCTATGTTTTTTCCAGTTTCCCAAGTGGAAAAGAAGTTACGGAGAGCAGACTGAGGAAGAGGCGTCGGATGGCGTGGGTCGCAGCAGTGACATGAAAGAAGAGCATCACTTTAGACTCCATATCTGACAACATGCCTGTTTGCTCTCGCCATTTTCATAAAGGCAAGTAAGTGAGTTTATTAGTTTTTAAGCGATGCTACTGAAAATGCGGTTTCTTTGTGAATGAAGTTACGTTAGCGGTGAAGCTAGTTTGAAGCTGCCAGCGAGCCTCAGCAGCCGCGAGCCAACTTCACTTACAAACTCCGGTCAGAGGAGGAGGGCAGTAGAAATGGGATAATCACTTCATGCTAAATCTGTTCATTTTATTTCTTCATCTTAAATTTAAACGTTACGGAGGGAGTGACCTTAAAGATCCAGTCAGACCTGCTGTCCAAAAGAGGACATGCCTTGTCAGTTCTGTCCTCATAGACACACCTGAACACACCTGAATCGAATCAAGATTCATGGCCAAGTCCAGCAGAAAGCCAGATAACGAGCCTCATTGCAATCAGCTGTGTTGAAGCAGGGAGACATGGAAAACATGCAGGGCTGCGGCCCTCCAGGACCAGGGTTCCCCACCCCTGTCATAGACAGATAAACACACACTGCCTGGTACACCGCAACACACAACACATCAGATCTGATCTCCTTTTGAAAACAAACATACAGTCATTGATTTGTTTGCTATAACTGATCAAACTAAATTTACAACACATCCTGGAGAACACAGCCAGCAGCTTCAGCAGCAGCAAAATATGTCAGATGATGTTACAGCCTGAGAAATAATCAACACAACAACAAATCCATCTTCACCTGTCTGTATTTACAGTCCTTGTAACTGTGTGCAACGTCATGCAAGAATCCAGTGTTTACTAGCTTTCTCAATTAAACCTAGCCTGTGTTTGCAGGTCAACCAGCCTATGAAATGATGGAGACTGATCCAGACTGGACACCGTCCCTTCATCTGGACACACATCAGTCACACCGACCAATGAGGCGCTCTGCAAGGCGACGTTGGTGGGAGCAGCTACGGAAAGTGTCACCAAAAGCACCAGAGACGGGAGTCCACCGGGATGCAGAGACTGGAGAGCTGCAGACCGAGGAGGGGACGGCGGAGCCTGGACAAAATCACAGAGTGAGGCCGTGACCCCTGATGCTGAGGAAGACATCAGTCAGCTGGTTACAGAGGATGACACTGACACACACACACACACACACACACACACACACACACACACACACACACACACACACACACACACACACACACACACACACACACACACCAGTCAGGATGCCACACAGACTGACTGTGACCTCTGTGAGTTGTTGTTGTTGTGATGTGTGCGGAGGTCAAACTCCCAGCATTAAAGGCTGCTGTCAGTCAGCAGCCAGAGATGTGGAGGAAACCAGGAAAACGGCACGTTTGAGGATTCATGTTGAAAGGGTCACTGGAAATACCTGTCAGGAATATAGAATCTTGTCAGGGACCAAACCCAGACACATGATTCTTCCATGTGAAGGTGAAGAAGTCACACTGCTGGATAAGATTGTAAATGCGTGCTGTGCCCTGACAAACCACTGCCTATCAGCAGTGTAGTGACCTGGACAGTGAGCAAAGACCGGATGGACTATATCTGTATGTAGTCAGACCAGTAAAAGCCCTGAAGTTTTTTTCTCAATACTTGTGGAAGTGCATGTTTTTGTTTCTGACATACAATAATAAAGCTTGTCACTGACACTTTGAGTCTTTTTGAGTTACTGCTTTTTGTCAACAAATAAGTAACTACTGTTGGTTCTGATAATTAACTGTGCTCCTCATTAGTAATTACTTCTTGATCATTTAGTGAAGAGAAATGGTCAGTATGGGAAAAAGTACTGAAATGACAAGTGAGACATTTTCTTTTTTCTGGAATTTATTGTATTTCACACACTCAGCAGCAGCAACACACTCAGCAGCAGCAACACAATGATATATGAAAAAACAACAGTAAGAACGATATGCATGGCAGCTAACATCAATGGAGCACGTCATGGTCACATAATGTGTTGTGGTAAATGTGTCCGACATCAGTAAAACAACATTAGAGGAACAGTGACTGCAGATCCACAGTCCCCGGTCACCGGTGCATGCTGCAGACCAACGCATCTCACATGGAGCAGAACACGGACAGATCCTGCACCCAGCCACTGCTGAAGTGTCCGTGAGCTTCCAGAGATTTATAATTTCGGAACTGCTCCCACGGGCAGGCGCTGACACCGTGAGCCCAGTAGTTTGTGGATCCATCACCGAAGTCAGAGGCAGCAATGCGGCGTCGGAGCTCCGGTAGACTCCGAAATAGAAACTGACTTCCCAGCACACACCAGCAGCTAGCTTCCAGCTTCTAGCTTCTTCTGGAGAGATTCATCATTGGTGTGGACACCTGTCACTGAAACATGCCCGACCAATGGAGAAGCTCCGCCCACTGCGGGACGTTTGTGTCAAAATGATTCAATCAAAAAACATGCTTCAAAAAAGAGACTCCAAAAAAGACGCTTCAAAAGAGGTTTCAAAAAAGAAGCGTCAAAACTTTTTTCACTTCAATCGGAAAAAAAGGTGTATGAATGTCAAAAAGTCGAAACACTCCGAACATTTCTTTCTGCTTTGATCGAAAACATTTTTTTAATTTTTTATTGAAGTTATATCTTTGATTGAATAATAAAGAAACAAATGTCCTACCCATAATATGGCTCACATCCAAAAATAGGACTTCAACCAAAAAAAAAAAAAAAAAAAAAAAAAATAATTAAATCAAAGAAAAAACGTGTTTTACATGCAGTTCTTTGGGGTATCAAATATTTTTTGGGGTTTGAACAAGTTTTTTCTTTGATTGAAAACGTTTTTTTTTTTTGGATTGAAGTGAAGTTTTTTCTGATTGAAAACATGTTTTGCGATTGGAGCAACTTTGTTTTTAATTGAAAAATAAAGACACAAATTTACCTCCATAGTGCCGGACCAGCACGGCAACTTTCAAGTGACAGTTTAGTGCTGTTAGAGGTTCTGGTAATGAATATGTCAGGGCACATTGTACACATCATTAAAAATGTGGAACATATTTATGGTGGAAAATAAGTATTTTTAAGGTTGTAAAACTCCTTAATGCACCTTCAAATAACAAGGATCTTTTCTGAAGCAGTTTTTATGTTTATTGTATTTTAAACCTCAATATCTCTAATCTTTAACATTCACTGGTGTTTAAAGCAGCTGCTCCTCCATCCTTCTTCTGATCAGTTGATCCCAGTTTACTGTGGAGATCAGATACACCTGGACAGCTGTCCATCACACACACACACACACACACACACACACACACACACACACACACACACACACACACACACACACACACACACACACACACACACACACACACGGAGAACCTTTAATTCCATGATCATCATCTTTATTAATGTGTTGGTGAAGGAGAAGCAGAGCAGCAGTGACTCCAGCAGATTAACACTGATTATAATAGAAAGCACTGCTGCAGGAAATCAACAATATATGAACTCTTACTGATTCTGAGTTAACTTTGGACAGTTCAATGAAACAGTTTCCTCATCTGATCTAACATTTCCGCTCACTGCAGCTGACGAGAGAAGAGAGACGTTTCCTATCTGAGCAGCTGTGGCTGAATAACACCTTCAGAGAGAGGCTGAGAAATTCATCTTTAAAGGATTAAAACACACAAAACTAAAAAAAGAGAGGATTTTCTAACGCATGAAAGTGAAATAATGAAATAAAAACAACAATACATTGCTAAAGGAAATAAAAACAGAATAGAAATAGAAATTAAGCTAAAAAGAAATTACAAAATATAATTAAACAATTTTTACAAATCTCCAAAAGACTCAAGACCCCAAGTTTAGGAAAGAGAATAACATAATGATGACTTTAAACAATCAATGCAAACAGAAAATGTGATGATAATCTTTTAATGTGGAAACAGTGGAAGACCAAGGAAAATAAATAAATGAATTTTAAAGTAAATAACTGGTGAGATGTAGATATGAAATGTTTGTGGTGTGGCTGTGTCTAACCTAAAGAAGTGAGGTGGGTCAGTATGAACATCTTCTCCTCCAGGCTTTAATGTGTGGCCTTCTCAAGGCATATCTTTGAAAGACAGAATTAAGTTTCTTCTTTTTTCTGTTAAAGCTGTTCCCGCCTTTGTCACTGCATCCCACACTGTTTCTGCTTCCTGAGCTGCTTCATGTCCAATATCACCGCCCACGATTCCCCCTGCTGCAGCCGAGAAGGCGGCAGCTGCTCCAACAACTAATGCTGCATTCCCTCCTGCCAACACTGCTGCAGATGCTGACACTGCTGCAGATGCCTTCGTAACTGCTGACACTCCCATTAACATATTTACTTCTTTTACAAGGTTTATAGTTTGAGATATCTGTCTGACAACCGTTGCAACCGCTCTAACCAGAGCCTCTACGCCAAACAAAGCTCCCAACAAAGCCCCCGTTGTGACCCCGGCCAGTTCGATCAGAAATCTGTTTTCCACGAGGCTTTTGGCCTGGTTTCTGATCTCCTCTGGTGGCAGGTTTTCTGGAGATGACTGCCTGATTTGCTCCTCCTCTCTCTGGATTTCTCTCTCCACAGCTTGCAGCATGTCGTTGGTGTAGCATTGGCCGTTTCTTTCCACCGTTAGCTTGTCGATGGTCTTCAGTAACTCTTCCCTCTGGAAGCGGTTGCTCCTGTAGTCGTTCTGCAGCGTGTTGTTGTTCCAGTATTTGTTGTCGAAGACGTGGCACCGGCCGCCACACCTGTTCACCAGGCCTCTCAGTTTTTGATTCTTACTGATGTGCTCCTCGATTTCTTCCCTTCACCTAGCTCGTTGCCGAAAGTAAAGACGACCACGGCGTGATTCAGAATGTCTTGAGAGAAATACTCACAGATTCTGCTGATGACGGCTTGCTCCTGCTCTGTGAATCTCTCAACTTTCAGCACGATGAGAAAAGCGTGAATTCCAGGAGCACACTCTGTAATGCACCTCAAGACCTCAGACCTCAAATCCTCCTC
>NC_043747.1:3821694-3959194 GCF_902148845.1 Salarias fasciatus
CCCTAGCTTATGACGGTGATCAGAACACTTAATACAAACGCCACTCTAGCCCAATATTGCTTGCCTACCCTTGATGACCATACATATCAGGAAATTGTTAAAGAGGACACTGAAGGATGGAACTTACTTAATTTATGTGCTGTCCTTGCTTTGCACAAAGTACTCATGATTAGGAGGATCAGCTAAATGACAGATTTGTAAAACAGTTAAATTTTGTAGACCAACAGCACACCAATTCTGTGGATTTTTCAAAAAGTAAAGCTGAGGCCATTTTTAAATTGTAGTAATTTAAACCATTGTTTTATGAAACGTGTACATTTCTTTCCTCCGGGTTTAATTAGCTGGGCAGCCTTCACCCGAAAGTTCTTCGACACAGATATCCTGTGAGTTTGTAATGTTGTCCTCTTTATTTGTATTTTTTTTTTGTTTTTGGTTATGTAAATATTTCTAATTTCAATTAATTCAACAATCCACATGTATGATAGTTATGTCTTCCCCAGGCGACTCACCATTCACCATTCACCCAGCCATTCGAAGAAAAATTTTGATGGCACCTCTGCATTCTTCTACACCAGGTAAATATTATGTTAATTGGACTAAAAAATATTTTAGATTTAATGCCTCATCCTTCACCCCCCAAAAAGTGTCAAAAGGGGTAAAATAAAGCAACCTCAAAAGGTAAGTACACTTTAAAAAATTTGTGATTTGTTTGAAGAAAAACAAGGTAACCAGCTCCTTCAGTTTTGATGGAAGTTAAACATGTTGTAGTAATTACGACTACTCATTTCAAGTTATGTAATATACAGTATTTGTCATTTGTTTATAGATCCAAACCTTCCTTCTCCACGAAAGAAGTTTTGCAAGTCTTCAAATACAGCGGCCTCAAAAGGTAAACTGAAATACAATTGTAAATAATTTCCAAAAATTTTGAAAAAAAAAAAAAAAAAAAAAATCTCTAATCCGGCTGATTTGTTGAATTATAACTTTGTATTGGTTGCAAAACACCCATAACATCTTTATCTTGTATATGTGTAAGCATTAGTATGGGTTTATATCTAAGATAACGTTATGTAATTGGACTTATGTAGAGAAATTGCTGGGGTTTTTTTGAAGGTCCTGTCCCACAACAACGATGGACAGGTAAATAATAATGCCTTTGTTTTCCTTTGTGTAACTAAACTACAACTATCAAATAATAATGAGTATATGTTTGTCAGAGTGTATACTATAAGTTATTATAAAATATATGAAGAAACATACGACATGCCTGTTTTGCAGCTCTCGTCCATAACATGCACAAAACTAATCTTCCCAAATGGTATTGGCCATAAAAGTTTTTTTTTTTTTTTTTTAGTGAAGAAAAAGCTTTAACATTATCAAGTTTTATTATATCCATTGCTTTTTTATGAAGATTTAAAACTTGAGCAAATATATCTGACTCAACATGGCCATATACGTACCTCTGTGTTCCTTGGGTTTTCATTTGTTGAATGTGGTGTATGCCTAACAGTGTTTGCACTAAATGGAACAATTGTAATATTTTTGTTTGGCAATAGACAATATCTATTCAATGGACCTCTATGGGAGCGAAAAACCTGGGAGCTCCACTGACCTAGAAGAGAGCTCTATTGAAATGTCAAACTGTAAGACTATTTCAAATTCTCCACTTGAATGACATTATATCACTTTGTAATTTATAAAGTGTGACCATTTATTTTCACAATTCCCGATTAGCATGGCATCCACCTGCTGATGACGACGATGAAGATGACATAACACAGCTGCCATGTGAGTTTCTAATCAAATACATGTTTTTCTGTCTCCTTTTTTTTGTTAAACTACTGTTACTTAACCTTTAATACCTAACCCCCACAGCTGTATCACCGGCCACCCGGAAAACTGCCTTAAAAGCAACAAAATATACATCCACAACAGGTAAAAATACTCTGTCAATTGATTTCAAATGTTTCCCCTTAAGCCTAATTTGCAAATACTTATTGCAAATCATACCATGTCTAAGTATTAATTTCTCCAAACAAAGTCAAAGTTTTTTGTATCCCTTAGGTAACCACAACACACCGCTGTACAACACAACAGGACAAACTACAAAAGTTGTTTTTAGCCTGTGCAGCATATATGAAACATGACTATTGTTAGAAGTATAGGATTGAGTTCTTTTTATCTCCCTGCACGTAATCAATGGCATGCACCACCACCTGATGACGTGACAGGCAGGACACAAGGTGTTACATATAAATATAGCTGGCTTCACAGTGGTGACACTGGAAATGAGTAAAAATAATTTCTTTCCCTGAACACAGCAATGAATACAGGCAGCAAGACACGTTGCGTCCGCACCACAGCCAGGACTCCTGAAGGTACACAGTAATTCAGTGTGGTGTTGATCTGCTGTGGGACATGTTGTACATTACAAATGTGACTTATTGTGTTTATTACTCTCCCCTCCACACACAGGACGTGATAGACACAGTCACATCCATACTCCCGTCAGGACCCCACAAGGTAACAATTTGATTATAGTATTGATCAGAATGGTGTTTAAAAAAAAAAAACAATAAAAAATAGAAAAGCACTCAGAGAGCACAGACTGCGCCAAGGCTTACCCGTTAATCCATTAAAACATTCCTGAATCCAGATGGTGGGTGGGATCACCACCCAAATTTAATCATTTGTTCCTTATCCCTTTTTGAAAGTTTCCAGAGAATTTTATGAAAATCGGTCCATAACTTTTCGATTTATCTTGTTCACAAACACTCCTGAAAACATAACCTCCTTGGTGGAGGAAATAAATAAAAAGCCATTAGATGGTCTACAGCCAATGCCCCACTAGGTATTTGTACAGTGGTGATCACAAGGGTGATTTGAAAGTGGTTGATTTTTCATCAACAACAAATATTTGTACACCAGTTCAGAGAATATTTTTTTTATGTTTCAAATTAAGTACCTGAATCCTAAAGCAGTGAAAGAAATGATGGTATTTTTTTAAATTTAATTTAATTTTATTTTTTGCAGATGTCAGAAGCCGGCTTTCCAAAGTAGCCATGGCTATTGCCAGAAAAGCAAGAGCATACAGTAAGTGTAGATTACAGTGGAGAGATTTTCAGATGGCTTGTCTAAGATTTAATTTAGAAATGTGATTTTGTTTTGTACCGGTGGCACCAGTGCAGTGGCGATTGCTCTAAGACTGCAAGGGAAGCTCAACTTCCCCTAAAATGTCAAAAAATAAGTGGTCCAATATTTACTGTTGTGTGAACATTTCATTGACTAAATATGCGCTTCAACACGTTCATCTTTTGTTCAGAATCGGCTGCTTATCTGAAGTAATTGACTCGGCTTTTTTCTCACTCCTCCTCGCAGCGGCACGGCGCTTTAAACAGCCGGACGCTGAGCGTCCATGCGGAAGCGAGAGTGGGTTGTTCTGCTGCAGTGAAACTGGACGCTCATTGGATAAAATACTGGGCTGGTCCCGCCCACGGACGCTCAGCGTCTCTGGGGGTCTATGGAGCAGTGGGCTGGCCTGGACGCTGAGCTTCTGCATGGTGATTGGATGATCTGTGTCAAGCTTGATTGACAGCGAAATGAGCAAATCAGCGATCTTGAAGTAAAAAAAATGCACCAAAGTGCTTCTGAAGTTTTTCATTCTGTTGTTCTGAGTTGATTCGGAGGCTTTGCTGATCCCTGGAGACTTTGTGTTTGTGAAAAACGACTAGCGTTGTGTTTGGAGACTCGTTTCGGTCACTCTGTGGTTTCTGTCCTTGACCAGCAGCTGTGGAGCTTCTCCCCTTCTCTCACACAGCGCTCCAGCCTCCAGCAGCTCCAGCTGCTCGCTAGCTGCACACAACGGCAGACAATGTGAATGTTGTGGACCGGATTTTGGTGAAGCCATTTGATAGTCTTCCTTACGAAGAGAAAACTGGTGTTAAACTGCATAACAGATCAACTCCTAAGACTGAGCTGGTGCCGAAAGGTGGGGAAAAGTAACAGGTCCTTTCAGCTGTCCTGGTCTGACAAGGTGAGCTGCTGACTGGAAGCGCTGTCACCAATAAAATGCACTGCTGGCCATGCCTCTGGATGAAACTATCTCAGGGAGGTGTTGTCTGGTCACAAGTGGGCTTTGAGGATCTGTCTAACTTTGACAGGGCATACAAAAGGCATGAAAGCTAATAGAATTTACATACAAAAAACAGATTACACATATTACAATGTATGCTGAAAATGAGCTTCCCCTCTTTGGAAGACCAGCAGCCGCCACTGCACCAGTGTGAGCTCAAGAAGTGGGACACCTGCCCATAGGTTTGCTCTATTGATGATGGGGATAATATAATTAAAATTTGAAATTTACTTTGTTTTACACTGAATGTGCCTTCAAACTTGAAGGCAAAGCACTTCACAAGTTGATAATGTATTGTTTGACATTGCTGACAAGTGACTTGTTAAGTAAGATGAATATGTTCTTTTTACACTCCCCCAACAGAGACTCCTGGCCGTCAGGGTAAAAGAGCATCACCCTCTGAAGCTGTCCGGACTCCACAAGGTATAGATTGACTGTTGAAGTGATCTATAGATTATAGAAGTCATCGCATTTACCTTGAGATATTTTTGGATGTCTTTATGTAATTGGTTTTTTGAATAAATGTTGGGGTTTACGATTGGTAATTGGGAATAAATTACTAAAGTATTGATTACTGGAAGTAATGGATTACTTTAAGTAATTTAGTTACTTATTAATTTGAGTAAATTTTGATTTACCAATTAATAATTGCAGGTCATTCACAGTGGATCACCAATAACAATCAATTATGGCGTAGTAAACTGTTTAAAGTGAAGCACCAAGTAATTTAACCCAACATCAATTGTTATTAATCATAATAAACTGTTATTTGTTCGTTAATGTTAAATAATCAGCTATTTGGGAATGGAGTAGACCACAGAGTGATTTAACCATCAAATTATTGATTAACAAGGTGTTATTAATTAATCAATAATGCCACAAATGACCAATTATTGGAAATGGGCAAATTAAAGAAAATGAGCTGAGGGAAGTTGTGAATTATGCATTAAAGAAACATGTAGGTTATTTAATTAATAATTTTGGGGCACCACCTTGTTAGAGGAACATTCATTACCAATTTCCAGTCTCAAAGATGGAAAAGAAATTTAAGCTTTTAGTTAATCTTTGGATCAACAACCGTTAAATTATCAGAGAAGGTGTGAGATCGAGCACAGGCTGATACAACCAGGACATTTGTCAGAAAACACACAAGAATGAATTGTCCAGATCAGTTAATGAGCATTTATTAACAATGTCTATTACTAATTACCGTGTTTTCGGCACTATAAAACTCACTGGATTAATAGGCGCACAGTCAATGAATGGCTTTTATTAAAAAATTCATATACGGGCGCACCACATTTTAAGGCACATAGGATATATAGAATAGTATGAGCGAAATACATATTGGCAGTCTAGGTGGTTACATTCTCGGTTGAAATGTGAGTAAAGTGACATATCAGAGCGAGTTTGATTGAGGATCGCTCCTCTTCATAAACCAAAAACAGAAAATGCCTTTAACAGCCTTGTTTTTTCTTCTCAGGAAACCGAGGTCACATTCGTAGGCCACAAGAAACACCTATTCCAGGTACATTTTGAGGACGATTTGTAGAACAAATTAAATGTTAAGCAAAAGGCAGAATTTAGTGTCGTCTGAAATTGGTTTAAAACTGTCAGCTAAAATTAATGTTGTCATTCTTTAACAGCCAGGACGAGGGCGTACAACTACCCCATGCCGGAGAAAAGTAAGAAAGCAAGCAGTATTTAAAGGGATTTAACTGAATTAATATAAAATCATATCTGTAGTAATTTTAAAAATGTAATTGTCTTTATTTCTGTTTCTGTCAGAGTTTCAGAAGGTTGTTGTTGAGACCCTCATCTCCATACTTGAAGAGCTTAAGAGCATCAACTCGAGGGGAGAAACTGAAGGAGAAAGTGGACTCTTGCCAATCCAAGACCTTCAAACCTTCGACATGATGTCCAAGGAAATCGAGGCAAAATTGGATGTGCGACGGTCAATGGTAAATCATAATAACACATCTGTAGATCAGTGTTTCTCAAAGAGTATTGTAGGGCCTCTCCTGTACTCTGACAGCTTGCAAAAGGAACCACGTGAAACCTGTAGGGTCATTGTGGTTTCATTTCAATACTATGAGTTAGGGCTGGGCGGTATGGCAAAAATTTCATGTCACGTTTTTTTTAAAAATTCACACCGGTTTCACGGTATTTGACGGAAATTTTTTTTCATGCAAGAGTGTTGTTACACACATGTTCTTCTAATAAGAAAATAATTACTGCAGTTGATTGGCTTTAAATGAACCCATTTATCTGTCGTAAGGACTGTATCATTTTTTTTTTTTAATGTCCAGATTGTTTTTTGTTTTTTTTTTCTTCTTCTTCTTCTCATAGTCAGTCCCTTAAGAACACATCTTGAATGGACGTCTGGCTGCTGCTGCAGATTGAGCTGTGGATGTGGAGGGTGTGGATCTTAGTTCATGACATTCCTGGTACTCTAAAACGTGTTTTCGGCGGTGGTGAAGCTAATTGCTAGTGTTAGCACTGCCGGCTACCACTTCTGCTCGACAGCATTTGCAAAAGATAATTGTTTAATCCACGTCCGACCTTTTAAAGCCGAAAAACTTCTAAACCACAGATGTGGCTCCTTTTTTTGGTATTAGTTCCCTAAACACCGTGTGCTTCACTGAGAGCTCAGAAAAGCTCACAGAAAAGCTTTTTACGTCAATTTCTTCCTGAGGTCCTTCTCTTTAATGGAGACAAGTCAGGATGAGTCAGAGACAGACGCCTCCACCAGCTCTCAGCTCTCTCAGGCAAAATCACATTCATGTCTCAAGATGAGGTCAAAAGTCAGCTGATGATCAGCTGTGTCAAACCTCTGACAAAGTCTTTGGTGTCAAAATGTCTGAGAAATGTGCAGAAATGTTTTCTTTCCCCAGTGAGATTATTCCTGTGACTCGCTCTCTCTCTCTCTCTCTCTCTGTCACACACACACACACACACACACACACACTAGGGCTGTCACAATATCAAATTTTCTCTTCACGATTATCATGGGCAAAAAATATCACGAAAACGATATTATCACGATATCAGCAAAAATTTGACTAATAATGGTACAAACATTCAGATTCATTCATTTTCTGCCGCTTTATCCCTTTCAGGGTCGCGGGTGGCTGGAGCCAATCCCAGCTGCTGTGGGCCCTGGACAGTTCGCCAGTCTGTCGCAGGGCTGACATATATAGACAAACAACCATTCACTCACACTCACATTCATAACTAGGGATGTGCGATACCACTTTTTTTCAGACCGATACCGAGTACGAGTACTTCATCTTCAGTACTCACCGATACCGATACTAGCATACCGATACTTTATATACATAAAATTTAAAATAATGCAATGAGATTATTTTTGAAAATGAATTTTATTTCTCATAAAAAATGCAGCCCAGCCACATGTTTAAGTCCAAAATAATAGTCTGAAAAATAAAAACAAACAACACTGAGTTTCCACTTATTTAAATGAAATTAAGTGCAAGATAACAGATTCACAAGATAACACATTCTCTGACTTTTACACTTTACATAAACTAAGGTTTTTAAATGTACTAATTTTAATGATTTTTTTATGAACTAAAGTCAAAGATAGAAAAACCCCTGAGTTTAAAGAGTTGCTCGTGTTCTTTGTGCTGCTCTCGGATCGCTGCTCTTCAGTTTCTCGGTCTTCTGCAGAGTTTGCCGTCGAGTTGCTGCCGGAGTTTTCTTATTTCCAGCACAACAGCGTCAGACTCTCGTCCACAAGCTTCGCCCTGAGGTGTTTAAACAAATTACTAGTGGTAAATGAACAACATCGCGCACCTCCTTTAGCAATTTTAGTATTGCAGAGTTTGCATTCTGCAAAGCTCGGCTCGTTTTCACTTATATAAAAGAATTTCCACACCGACGGTTCTGGTGAGACGAGCGGCCGTTCTGGATTCATCCTGTTGTCTCTGCTCTGGATGAGAATCATGGAGAAGTCAGCCCGCTGCAGTGTCGCCCTGCGCCTGTCAGCGCTCCAGAGAGGAGCTTCTTCCTCTTTCATGTTTGTCGGCAGCTTGCATCCCATTCGGTTGCACTACCGCCACCTGCTGGTGAGGAGGGCTTACTACGCATGGGGTTTTCTTGCCGTGAGTATCAGCGGCTGGCATCGGTAGCCTTAACGAGTACCCGATACTTTGAAATAAGGCCAGTATTGGCCCGATACCTGGTATCGGTACTCGCACATCCCTATTCATAACTAGGGCAATTTAGAGTGATCAATTAACCTACCATGCATGTTTTTGGACCGTGGCAGGAAGCCGGAGTACCCGGAGGGAACTCACGCACACACGGGGAGAACATGCAAACTCCACACAGAAAGGACCTGAGCCCCGGCCGGTATTTGAACCCAGGACCTTCTTGCTGTGAGGCAAGAGCGCTAACCACTGCGCCACCGTGCGGCCACACATTCAGATTCATCTTTACTTTTATTTTACTTTTATTTTTGTGTTCTTTCTCTCTTTTCCCAGATGAATTACATTCAGAACACCTGTCAAATAAGGTGTTGAAACAATATGAGAACAGTAACTGCACAGCTGCATACAAAAAGTGTAGTTTCACTCAACTAATTAAAGATGGTGTAATTTACGTAGGGTTGGTGGGTTATGAAAAGCCACGGGCCCTCTTGGGGTGAAATCCTATACCACCACCACACTGCCGAGAATTTTTGTTTGTTTGTTTGTTTGTTTAAATCCGAGGCGGAATGAGCAGCAGCTGCTTCTCTCCAGTCAGAGGCGCCGCTACTGGCTCGGGCCCCGAGCTGAAGGGGGCCCCGACAGACGACGGATATCAGCGACACAACTTGAAACCCACCGCATACATTACAATGACACGTCTGGAACCTACCTAATGGGGCCCCACTACTACCCGGATGGGTGCAAAATCTGCTTATAATTACAAGATTAACAAAATCATTTGTGGATAGCAGAGACAAAGCATTTGTATGTAACTGAAGAATGACAAGTCATATGTCTACTGAACAATCACGGGGATATTTTCTTTTTCTGTTTCCATTCTCTGCTTATGGCAGATTTTTATGAAGCTCGGCATTTCTTGCAAATTGGCGTGTCGTCAAACTTGTCCGCTTCCACTTTTAGGAACCCAAAAAACTCCCACACCGCCGACTTCACTTTTTTCGGGTGAGGATAGAGCGTCTCGCTGTCGTTGTCGGCCACCGCCGACGTGTTTAGTTCACTCGTGACGCTCGCTAACTGGGAGCCGCGCTAGCTAGCAGCCGTGCGGCTACCGCTGCTCCTGCTGTGCTTATATGAGAGGGGAGGGGGAGAGGCTGGGGGGCTGTAGGAGGGAAAGAAGCAGGGCGGGAAAACAGGAGCGGATTTTGAAAATCCACTTCAACACGTTTCAAGTGGCACAAGATCCTCTCTACGATATTATCATGTGCACATTTTGAACACGATATTGAAATTTAATTTTTTAATACCACGATTATCGTCAATAGCGGTATACCGCGACAGCCCGAACACACACACACACACACACACACACACACACACACACACACACACACACACAAACACATCAAAAAGGAATTTAGGATGAAAAATTAACTTCACATGCATGTTTCTGGACTATGAGGGGAAACAGCCTCCATCTGCTCCTCTTCCAGCTGGCAGACTCTGCTTCCTCCATGTTTTAATCAAAGCTCACATTTGTCCCTTTAAATCCATTGAGAATGTTGACAATCAGGAACGTCCACAATTTAGTCCTTTAATTCCAAGATGATGAACTTTATTAATGTGTTGGTGAAGGAGAAGCAGAGCAGCAGTGACTCCAGCAGATTAACACTGATTATAATAGAAAGCATTGAATCAGAAAATCAATAGTATATGAACTCTTACTGATTCTGAGTTAACATTGGACAGTTCAATGAAACTGTTTCCTCATCTGATTTAACATTTCGGCTCACTGCAGCTGACGAGAGAAGAGAGACGTTTCCTGTCTGAGCAGCTGTGGCTGAATAACACCTTCAGAGAGAGGTTGAGAAATTCATCTTTAAAGGATTAAAAGACAAAACTACAAAAGAGAAGATTTTCTAACTCATGAAAACTGAATAAAATAAAAACAACAATAAACATTTAAAGGAAATAAAAACGAAGCTAAAAAGAAATTAAAAACAATTTAACAAAAACCAAATCTAAAAAGACTCAAGACCTCAAGTTCAAGGATGAAAAATTGTAATGATGAATTTTAAGAATGGAGAAATAAATCTCATATTATCAACATTTTAAAAGCTTAAGGTTAAAGGTTAAGTTTTCGTTGATTTTGGCGGTGCCAGTGGACAAAAGCGGTAGTGTTTTGCCTGAAGGAATACTACAGTTCCCATGAGGCCTAGCGCGTGGCGTGGTAAAATGCTGCTCCCGGTGGCGTGCTGTCGGACTGAACTCGCCTGCATTTGTTTCCAGCGGCTGTGTGAAGGACGGATAGCGACGAGGTCATGAATCTAATGGTGGATAAATAATGATAAACATGATGTGACGCATGCCGTAAAGCAGTCCGCACATTTGGAGTTTTTTAGTGAGCAGGGTTCCTACCACCCTCCTCACAGCTGCTTAGTCCAAGTGAAAGCAATACTGACGCCCTCAGACCATGACCGAGGGGTCATTCAACTGGTTGTAAGTCAATGAACCATCACAAAAGATATTAAAATGTTTTATTAAAGCGATACTTCAACATTTTGGCAAATTGGCCCATTTAGCGCAATTCTTTAGTCATTTGGAACAGCATGCTTACTGTTTTTGTGAGGACGAGCTGTTGTTTATTCAGGGGTGAGTCGGGGAAGGTTTTCAGGACGGACACAATGGAAGTGGATGGTATTTTTGTTCCCCCTCGTCAAACTCATCAAATACACAATCCAACAACCCCAAAACACTCTGGTGGACACGTTTTAATCCGCACATTCACTACGCTCTGGACATGAGCTTTAATGTGTGGTCTTCTCAAGGCACATCTTTGAAAGACAGCATTAAATTTCTTCTTTTTTCTGTTTCATCTGTTGGGGACTGACCAATAAATATTCCACCAAGGAATATTAAATCCAACATAACCCGGAGTCATGTTGTCTGTGAGTACTGTGCCTCCTCAGGAAGGAGACATGACCCCCGCCGTGGCGGTGACACAGCAGACTTCAAACCTCTTCTCAGACAAAGAAGGTGCCTCCTCCCAGCAGGGGGCCACCGCCAGGTCTGTCCTCAGAGACAAAATGGTCGCTCTCCTCCACCATGTGCTCAGAGAACAAAGAGCCCCCCGTCAGGTAATGGTCGCTTATCTCCCCTCACAGCAGGAGGAAAGCCTGGCATAATGGTGCAATACCACCGTCCCACTTCAGGAGGGCACTCATGAGACCCATTTCAGAGTGGGGAGGGGTGGACTCAGATCACCGTCTGATTGGCCAAGCGGACCCTGGGGGCGGAAGCTTCTACTACCAGTCCACGCCTTTCTCTTCCTCTCTCCCCTCCTCTCCTGCGCAGGCGCAACATCTCCAGACCCCCCCGTTCGCTCCCACGCCTCCCGCTCTCCGCCCTTCGGGAGGAGCCAGGTAGGAGGGCTTGGAGACCCCCTCTCTCTCTTCTGCGCAGGCTTTCGGTCGCCGGGTCTGCACGCGCACACAGGCTCGCGTCACCCGTCCTGCTCGGCCCTGCCTCCCCCTCTCGGCCCTGCCTCTCTCTCTCTCTCTCTCTCTCTCTCTGTCTCTCTCTCTCTCTCTCTGCTGCGCATGCACGTGCCGACCCGTCAGCGATCCGAACAGTCACGAACATCCAAGCGCAACCCGAGTCACGCCTACTTCGTGAGTGACTCAGGATTGACTCTTCCTATCGCTTTGGGTGGCCACTCCGCCACACACACACCCACACTCACACACAGCTTGCAAGTTTGAATGCTCTGTTTTTGTTAATTAGATGTGTTGATTAGTAAAAGACATTGTTAATAAATGCTCATTAACTGAACTGGACGATTCATGGTGTTTTTTTGGATTGTGTTTTGTGACTAAGTTCCTGGTTGTATCAGCCTATGCTCGATCTCACACCTTCTCTGAGAACTTAACGGTTGTTTATCCAAAGATTAACAACCAATTTAAATTATATTTCCAACTGTTTTTTCTTGCCGGATGTGAGGGTCTAAGGCGGTGGTTGCTTCGCTTTGTCTCGTTACTGTGAATTTGACATATTAACATTATGCTTATTGACTGTTTTTATTGTGTTAATATTGTGACATTGCTTGGTTCGGTCGTTGGCGAGCTATTGTGGACTGTTCATGCCACCATGTTTGTTGGTCTAATGTCAACGTTCTCACTCTGTTCTGTCTGTGGACTGTTTATATGGACACTACACTGTGATTCATTGTTATTATCAAAGTCATTATCTATATTTGAAATTTTTACCAATCAATGTATCATCTTGAAGCCCTCTGAGGCAGCTGTTGTTGTGATACTGGGCTATACAAAAATAAATTGATTGATTGATTGATTGATTGATCTTTGAGACTGAAAATTGGTAATGAATGTTCCTCTGACGAGGTGGTGCCCCGGAAATATTAATCAAATAACCCACAGGTTTACTTAAAGGTTGTATAGAAGATCTTTATTACTAACAAAAATGAATTAAAGCTAAAAAATGGCGTTATTAAGCTGCAGCAGCCTTGTTTTTATCATGATCAAAAAAAATAAAATAAAAATTAATCAACTCTGGAGGTTGTAAAATCAATATTACTTTAGCCAATCAATAACGAGGTAGCCTCGTTATCTATTGGTTTTCTAACGTGTCAATCAACCTCTCTACATTTTTAGCGTAACTGTCATGCTCCTACGCACTTTACGTTCCCCCCTCCTGTTGTCGGCACAACACTCCCCCATGCGCTCCACCCCACTCCCCCCATGCTAAGCTCTGCTGCCGCAATCAACACCTTTTCACATGTAGACTTGAGACAATTTTTCTTAATCATAGCTACAACGTGCTGCCATTTGGCGAAAATGTATGTTTAATCTTAAAACAAGACTTGTATGAAAAAGTCCGGAGAGTGAGGGGGGGGGGGGGGGTTGTTCACGTCTGCCGGCTGCAGCGCACACAGACCCGCTGTGAGCTCCGAGCGTGAGTCTGCTCCAGTCCTGCAGCTCCACACAAACCTCCCCGTCCTCCTCTGATCCACCCAAGAGCAAGGACGGGTCAGAGACAGGATTTGGCGCAAGTACAGGATTTTACTCATATTCGCTGTGTTTTGTGTTGTTCAAAAGGACACGTTATGTGTTAGCGCTATGATGCTAAGTTGCTACTTGCTACTTGCTACTTTCTGCGTAAGGAGGAGGCGGTCCTCCGGAGAGAGCAGGGGAGGAGGGGGTGTGGGTCACACATGCGCAGCATTTCAAAAAGGACTAACTGTCACTGGATTTCTCCCTCCGTGGAAAATCCTCTATACAACCTTTAATGCACAATTAACAACTTCTCTCAGCTCATTTTCTGTAATTTACCCATTTCCAGTAATTGTTCATTTGTGGCATAATTGATTAATTAATAACACCTTGTTAATCAATAATTTAATGGTTAAATCACTCTGTGGCCTACCCCATTCCCAAATAGCTGATTATTTAACATTATTAACGAATAAATAACAGTTTATTCTGATCGATAATAATTGATGTTGGGTTAAATTACTCGGCGCTTCACTTTAAACAGTTTATTACACCGTAACTGATTGTTATTGATAATCCACTGTTAATGACCTGCAATTATTAATTGGCAAATCAAAATTTACTCAAATTAATAAGTAACTAAATTGCTTAAAGTAATCAATTACTTTGAGTAATCAACACTTTAGTAATTTATTACCAATCGTAAACCCCAACACAGCTGTTCCCGCCTTTTTCACTGCATCCAACACTGTCTCTGCTTCCTGAGCTGCTTCATATCCAATAGCACCGCCCCTGACTCCCCCTGCTGCCACCGACACAGCGGTAGCTCCAACAGCTAATACTGTTTCCCCTCCGGCTGGCACTGCTGCAGATGCTGATACTACTGCTGACACTCCTCTTAACCTATTAACTTCTTATACAATGTTTTTTGTTTGAGATATTTGTGTCACAGCCATTGTAACTACTCTAACCAGAGTCTCTACGCCAAACAAAGCTCCCAACAAAGCCCCCGTTCCGACCCCGGCCAGTTCGATCAGAAATCTGTTTCCCACTTGGCGTTTGGCCTGGTTTCTGATCTCCTCTGGTGACAGGTCTTCTGGAGATGACTGCCTGATTTGCTCCTCCTCTCTCTGGATTTCTCTCTCCACAGCTTGCAGCATGTCGTTGGTGTAGCATTGGCCGTTTCTTTCCACCGTTAGCTTGTCGATGGTCTTCAGTAACTCTTCCCTCTGGAAGTGGTTGCTCCTGTAGTCGTTCTGCAGCGTGTTGTTGTTCCAGTATTTGTTGTCGAAGACGTGGCACCGGCCGCCACACCTGTTCACCAGGCCTCTCAGCTTTTGATTCTCTCTGATGAACTTCTCGATTTTCATCCCTTCATCTAGCTCGTTGCCGAAAGTGAAGACAACCACGGTGTGTTTCAGAGCGTCTTCAGAGAAATACTCACATATTCTGCTGATGACGGCTTGCTCCTGCTCTGAGAATCTCTCAACTTTCAGCACGATGAGAAAGGCATGAATTCCAGGAGCACACTCTGTAATGCACTTCATGATCTCAGGCTTCAAATCCTCCTCTGACCTTTCTGTATCAAACAAACCAGGCGTGTCGACCAAAGTGATCTTTCTGTCACTGACATCTCTGGTTTCAGATTGACATGTGGCAGTTCCAGAAACAGAAGAATGATCTACAGTGAACAAGTCCTCTCCAAGTATGATGTTAGCGAGGCTGCTTTTCCCACTGCCAGTTTTTCCCAGCAGGACGATCCGCTTTGACTCTAAGGGAGAAAAAAAAGACTGTTCAAGCATATCTGGATCTTTTATCATGTGTTTTATGAAAGCAATTTGAAATTAAATAAAGAAGCACACCATGTCGTACGAGAAAAGATAAGAAGGAAACAGATAAAGAAATTGTTTTTGCAAACTGATAATGTGGCACTATTGGTAGACGCTGGCGAACTGACTACATATCTGGTCTGAAACCACGGCTCGATGTTGTACTCCTACAATTTGTTTTGATCTTGTTTACATCAAGTTTCAATTTTACATTTATTTGTCACACAAAACTTAACAACAGCCCCCATGATGAATTAGAGACAATGATTGCGACGTCGCCTGGTATGGTGCAGAAAGTTTAATTTAGTTTATCCTTTATTTGAAAGGGACAGTGTACAGACATTAAGCTAAAAAAAAAACAAAAAAAAACAGAGATGTTCTGCACCAGATTAGCTGCATAGCTTCCATCTACAGTCCCTATGTTACATAAATTAATTACAGTGAAAACTATCAACAATAAGAATCATTCATACAAATACACTGATACACTCACACATTGCACATATGGACATATGCACACACACACACACTGTACACACTGATGCTCTAAAACACATACATAGTGATACTCTAATACATACATCCTGACCTACACAAAAAGCAAGTACAGTTGCACACATTACAACAATAATAATCATAAGTATTTACAAAATTCAACGCTTTAAAATAATTATCGACCCTGGTATTATGTGCCTCCCCTTAAGGCCTCAGTATACTCCCCCGTCGCAGTGAGATCGTTCCTACGCCAGCAGCCCTACGCCGCCACTGAACATATCTTGCTCCTGCGTCAAGGGAACGCCCTCCTCTGCCAAGCCGCTAGCAGTCACAACAACAATGCGGCTTCCGTAGCTCCGGCTTTACCTAGACATAGATCTATAGACATAGATTTCTAGACGTACATATCTAGACACGCGTGCATTTACCGAACATATATCTGCATATATGACATATCTGGCGACACCGGGCTGTGGTGGAGGAGAGGCTGAGCGGACCGTGATGAAATATTGGTGAAACTAATGAGTTTTTGGAAGATTAAAGCCGTTTTAGAAGCGGCTATACACATAGCCCCGTCTGCTAACAGTGCTAACACTGCTAACAGTATAGGGATGTGCGCCGCTCAATTTCGGATCAAAATTTCTCCCGAAGCACTGTTCGGACCAGAATAGCATTTGGGGTGAGTTCTACTTCATTCTATAGACAGCGCGAAAGCGGACCAATCACAGCCCTCGATGCTCACGTCACCACGTGTCGCCTCGACGCGAAGTCACAATTTTCGGGAGGCGCACTTCAAGCCCTGGCGTAGGCGCGGCGTAGGGTGCTACGTACACGCCGTAGGAACGGCGTCGCTGCGACGGGGGAGCATACTGAGGCCTTTATCTGTCTGTTCAGACACACATACAATGAGACACATACATGAAGAAGTTAATTTTGGCAGGTCTGATTGTTCCCTAACCACTTTTTGACTTCTGAAGAGAAAGTTAAATAATTTGTTTGTTTTTTTTAGTTCATTTGGAAGGTTGTTCCACTCTTTGATAGCATTGTAAGAAAAAACTGTTTGTGCAAATGAAGTTTTGCACTTGGGAATGGCACACCGCCCCCTGGTGGAGGCACGTGTGACTCTGGGTGTGACTGTAGAGGTGTAATGTACAAAGTGCTTCAGAGGTGCAGGTGCAGTATTGTTAAGGATTCTGTGAACCAGGCGAATTGAGGAGAATCTTTGGATGTTTTCAAAGCTGAGCAGTTGATATTTCTGTAGAATATGGCAATGGTGGTGTGCTCTTGGGTTTCTGTCAAGTATTTTTAGGGCTTGTTTTTGAAGAGATTCTAATGGCCTAAGAGTTGTTTTGCTTGCCTGGGACCAGCATGTAATGCAGTAATGAAAACGGGACATGATCATAGCATTAAAAAAGGTTTGTGCTGCTTCCTGTGTGAGTGAGTTTCTGATGCATTTAAAAGATTTGATATTGTATTTGAGACTTTGGCACATTTGTTTGACATGTTTTGTAAATGTGAGCGTGGGATCCAACATGACTCCAAGATATTTATACTCTGTGACAATGTCTATTAGTTCTCCATTTACTGTAATGTTTGGAAAAGGTGAATTTTTGGACTTATTAGTGAAATACATTGCGGCAGTTTTCTTTGTATTTAATGTGAGGCATGAGTCATGTAACCATCTTGCTACCTTCTCCATAGCCCTGGTGAGATCAGTGGCTATGTGGTCAGCATCCTTTCCCCATGTATAAATGACCGTGTCATCTGCGTACATTTGGATTTTTACACCCTCAGACACAGATGGCAGGTCATTTATATAAACGGAGAAAAGGAGAGGGCCGATGTCTGAGCCTTGGGGTACTCCACAAGTGGTGGTTTGGAGAGATGAAATGGTGTTATTAATGCGGACACACTGAGACCAGTCGGACAGATAGGACTTAATCCAGGCCAGAATGTTTGAGGACAGCTTGTATTGTGTGAGTTTTATGGTTTCAATGAGCAGGCAGCAGGCAGTTTCCGTGGAGTGATTTGTTCGAAATCCAAACTGCATGGGATGTAACAGATTTTCATTTTCCACATGTTAAGTAAGTTGTTCCACTATCACTTTCTCAAATGTTTTTGATATTATGGGGACGATGCTTACTGGCCTGTAGTTATTGACATCTTGTTTGTTACCTGCTTTGTGTATTGGGGTCACAATGGCTGATTTCAGTGCAGAGGGGGAACAACTTTCCATTATTGACTGATTTGTTAGCTTAGTTATTGGGGCAATAAGGGTGTCTTTGTGTGTTTTTATGAAAATTGTATTTAAGCCATGGATGTTTTTAGCCCGGTAGCTCAAAAGTGATGAGAGAATTTTTCTGACTTTTACTTCACATGTCAGCTCTAAATTTAGTTCATTTTGATTGGTTACTACTATTTCATTGTATACCTTTTGGAGGAAGTTCTTATTAATTAATTGTACAGACTCAATGAAGTTGTGATTAAAAAAATTGCCAATTTCAAGGTCATAGTAAAGAATAGAGCCATTCACATTTAAGTTAATGGCTTCCCTCATTGCTTGTCCTTTGCCTGTGAGTTGGTCAATTGATTTCCAGAGTTGTCTTGTATTCCCTTTTGCTGCCTTTATAATATCGAGAAAGAAATCTGCCCGGGCTTTCCGTAGCTGTGTTGTTACTTTATTTCTTAGACTTTTAAAGGTTAACCGGTCAGTGTTAAAGGAGCTATCCGTGATTCTGCACCATTTTGAGCCCTGACTTCAGTTTGAATTGTTGGCTCCGCCCCCGAGTTCTCTGACTGGTTCCTCACATTGAGAAAATCCTCCCACTCCCCCTCCGCTCTGCTCCCACTCAGCGTGCACGGCGCTACAGGCACATCCCGTACACGTGCACAATCCTCCAGAGGAAACTCAGCAGAAGCCACTTCGACTCTTTTTTGTTCAAAATAAATGGCCACTTCGTCTCAGGTAAACCATATTTTACCTTGTCACTACATTTTCAATGCAGAAAGTAGCTGCAAAAATGAATTTGTAACAGCAAGTGGAGGTATCGCCACTTTCCCTGTTGCTCCTTCGGCTTCCATGCTGGTCGCTAAATCCTCAGGCAGCGCTTTGCGGGGCCAGATATCCAAAACACGCTGATCAATGTGTGATTTTTTTTTCACAGAAATGTAGCATGGACTTCGTAGTAGATAATGTCAAAAGCATTTTTCTTGTCGTGGTTAAATTAAAATCGCGGATAGCACCTTTAAGGTCTGTTTTAATAGCTCTTTTAAGAGCCGAGTCCCTTTTCTTCATTAGTCCCCAGATGGTCTCATTTATCCAAGGAACCTTCATTTCTCCCTTTTTCTTGCTGGGTTGTGTAATGGTAAATTTGGAAATAGTTTGTTAGCTTGCCATTATTTGGTCATCTCAGGCCTGATTAGTGTTTGTCCAGTTTATTATATCATCCCAAGGGACATTCTTGAGCTCATCCTCCAGTGGTTGACAGTTTTTCTTTGGCATATATGGTGAGAAACTATTGGACTGAGTGCCTTTTTGGTTCTTATGTTGAGCTTTTGTCAGTTTCTGGTGCTATAAGTGTGACGTTATGATCAAATAAACCGGTTAACATGTTGTATGATTTGGTTATGTGATCTGGTTTTGTGGTGAAGATTAGATCTAGTAGGGTTCGGGAGGAACCAGTAATCCTAGTGGGACTGCTCATCATTTGGGTCATGTGGAAGCTATCCATAATGTCTTTAAGCTTTTTTCTACGGCATTTATTTAGCCAATCTAAATTAAAGTCCCCTATTACAATCAATTCTTTAGCACTGTACTTTTTAAGAATAACTGAAAGAGAATTAAAAAAGTTGTCTTTGGTGGTGGGAGGTCGGTATACTAGCCTCGTAAACCAGACCCGCCCACTCCTCATCCACATTTGGATTTGGACTTAATGTGACAGTGTGGAGCCTTTCTGCTAGAAACTTCTTGCAGGGGGCGTCGGTTACTCCTTTGACTGACAGTGTACTTCAGCCAATCAGCGCTTCAAAACAATACGTCATCAAAATGCGTTCGCTTCTCTAAGGGTTAGCATTAGCTCATTAGCTCTAGCTTCTCTACACGCAAAGACACGCGAAAACGTCTTTTCCTGTTAGAAACTCACCAGGCGCAGACTCTTGCTCTTGCTTGATTGTTGTAATTCTTGGTATTTCGGCTAGAACTTTACTGATTGCAGCTTTCAGACGATGTTCAAAGTTAAAGTCCGTCATCTTCAATACACACAGCGATAGCGTCACTTCCGGTTTAGCCACCGGAATTCGCCAAAAAAATTTGAAAACAAAAAGCGGCAACGCTGACTGGCTCGGCCATTTCAGGACTGCATGAAATCCCCTTCTATGGGCTCTGACCCAGACTGAGCTCATCTCCAAAATCCAAACAGATGAGGAGTGGGTGGGTCTGGTTTACGAGGCAATCGGTATACAACAATGACATTAAAATGCATCTCTGGGGATAGTATGATTTTTACTCCAACACACTCAAGGTTTTCCACTGGGATCGAGATTTCTTCACTCTTTATAGTCTCCCTTACATATATGATAACGCCCGACCCCTCCCCCCTCTCCCACGAGATCTATCCTTCCTATAGATTTTTGAATTCTTGAATGTTAAATAGAGCTGAGGGTGTTGTGGCGTTATCTAGGTCTCTGATAAGGAATAGTCCAAATTTCAGTAAGATAGTAGCTGTTGGATTTGTTCACTTTTTTGGATTACACTTCTTATATTAAGATCTGTAGCGGAGCCAGAGTGGGGGCAAGGGGGCGGTCGCCCCAGGGCCCATAAGGTCATAGGGCCCGTTTCATGTGATGCGTTCACATTTACTTGTAAATAAATTCTTATAACAAAATGAGCAGTGTGTGCGAGAAGGTATACCCATATGAGTGTGGGCTCCAATTTGCCAATTGTTACGTTACGACTGTCCATGAATGCATCAGAGCTGTAAGCCAGCGCTGATTGGCTGTGAGGCATGAGCTAGTTTTTTTCTTTTGCACTGGATCTGAACTCTTTGGAGGGAAGTTAAACAGTATGCTAAACACTATGCTAGCTGCTAGCGGTACTACCCAAAACCTAACATCGGAGCCACTGGTGAGTCAGTGAAACCTTCAAACATATTATCTTTATCAGGATGCTGTGGTCTTAAACACCTGGATATTTGAATGAGCCTTGTGTTGCTCTCAACTATAAGAGACCGCCGAGTCTATTTTATTTTTCTAATATACGTGAATTCCAAAAGATATAGATAGCTGTGTCTATATCTATCTGAATAGATTGTGTAATTTTAGACCAGCTGTGTTCATTTTATATTCAAGCTGTATCAAAGATGGTACAGATTTAGCCCGTGACTTTTTAATCTGAGCTTTCAGCATCATGGACAGCGGACGCTCGAGACTGACACATAGTAAGGGCCTGTCGAGAATGCTCCGCCCCCTCTGTACTGAGACCCACGCTCCGCCTCTGATTAAGATGCCCTCCAAATATCCCCTTTGGCTTTGAGCTGAGAAGGGTCCCACCCTGGAGCCAGGCCCAGGGGTTGGGGCTCTAATGGTATGATTACACAGTGATCATGCACATTTCTGACTCTTGCAGCATGCTGGGAATTGATCTGGGACTGTGTGAACCTGTACCAGTCAGTCCACCACCAAGAAAAAACATGTTAAATCTTTTAATGTTTTCTGACTGACTGTGGACTGTGTCCTATTGATTCTAAATCATTTCGTAACACATTTCATAAAGCCACATACCAGACAGTTTGGCTGTGGGTGTGAAAGGGGATTCAGGACCTACCTTGAACCTGGTTTGGACGAATCTTCTTTTGAGCAGACCTGAAGACCTGTTGGCCCAAATTAGTGGAAAGTGTTAAACCATTGTCAGCTGATGCTGTTTGCAGGACTCTTTATGTTTAGTCCAGACAATCCAAATGATTAGCTTTTTTCATTATCATATTTTTTCCTCTTTCAACTTGCAAACATTACATTCAATACAAAACAAGGCTGTAAAAAGATAGCATTTTTTAACTGTAATTAATTGCAGCATTTCTGTAGTTCATAAAAATTAATCACTTTTTGTTATCTTTAAAATTCTTTTTTTTTTTTCTTTTTTTTTTTTTTTTATCTCGAGACAGTTTTAAGCACCTTAAGCATTTCTTACCAGGATGTCTTTCTTTCAAAATAAAGTGCCATTTAGACCAACTTAATACAGTGTCTACATCAAATAAGTTTTAAAAATGAAAAAAAAAAGACTGATTCTAGTTCTGTGAATAGTTGCGATGAAAAAAAATCTTTGGATAAGTCTACATTAATAAATCTCAATTAATGTGATCAACTCTGACTGTTCTAATGTTTACACTTGTTCATGGCACAAATTCCAACAGCCTGCTACATTGTAGACAGAAAAATCTAGATTATCACCTAATTTAAAGTTCACAGACTGAGTTAATTAAACTTGATGATGAGACGAAGACTGAGCTGACCAGCAGACTTTCCTTGACAGTCAACATCAGACTATCTTCTCCCAGCTGTACGATGTGCTCGCTCCGCTGCAGCACCGCCTGTTGATCTAACACAGAAGTGGTCAGATTAGTCATTTCAAGAAAGACATGACGGCTAAATGGAATTATTTTCACTGCTTCAGCTCAAAGAACTTCACATGATCAGTCACATTCAGCCGTTCACACACTGGGAGCATCTCCACAGTCGGAGAACAGAGATTCAACCACTGATATTTAGAATAAAAGACTCCACCCAGAGAACACAGCCTTCTCTGAAGGAACACAGCCATGATAATAACGCCAGAGATGATAATCAAACCTGCATCTTTTGTTCTGAAACTGGTTTTTGAGCACAACAAGGAGTGTTGTGCTGTGAGTAATACTTTTGTTTATTACTGTGACAGGACAGGAGATCTCCTTAAAAACACTGCAGTTTTAATCAGACATGATTGTAACTTCCCAGTTCATTCTTTTGTCCTTTTTTTCAAACTTACATTATCAGGTGAAACAATGCAGCCCCTGAGACACATTTAATATTTATAATAGGGATTATTTTATCCCACAAAAGTACATCCTGTTTGTGATCAGTCATCATGAACATTGTACCTGAAGAAGTACCGTAAGAAGAAAAAAAACAATCTTTAGGTGAATTTCTTTGTATTTCTCTCTACTCATCATAATATCTGAAGATGTGACTTTAAAAGGCGTGAACTCTGGACACACCTGTAAACAAGTTAAGTTTCGTTTTACTGGAAACGATCCCACAATACTGACGATCTAAAACATGAATTAAATACAGAACAAAATGTTTGATTTGAACAATAATAAAATTATGTTTCTGTCTGTTTTGAAGTTTTGTTTCCCATTTAAAACCTAAAGCAAAGGTCTGGACTTATTTTAGAGGACCTGCTCCTGAAGTGGACCAGTCTGTCAGAAGTATTAACAGTCACCTTCAGTTTAATTTAGCCTTTTAAATTAATTCTTTTAGTTTTATTTACACGTACCTTCTTGACGTCTGAAAGCAGTCCTGTAGATGTTTTCTGACATTTCCTCCACAGGTGAACACTCTCCTCCACCTGATTTACGTTTGATCTGGAAATACTTTGAAATTCTCCTCTTCTGCTCCTGGGACAGTCTGCCACATTCAAAATAAACCGGGTAGCGGTATTTATCGCCCATCTTTGTCCAGTGAGACGTAAATCACAGCAGACACGGCCCTTCAGCCCAGCTGGGCTTCAGACTGCTGGCTGCTGGGTCTGGGCTCAGAGACTGGATCTGGATGGGTGGAAAACCGGGTCAGGTTTATCAGATCTGACGCACAAAACTGCACCAAATAAATCCAGACAAACAGGCTCCTGCAGTCATTCTCAAACTCCTCTATCGGCCCATGAAACTTTCAATTTGAACTCCACCAATCTGTGTTTGTATACACTGATAAAATGGGAAATGGTGAGTCGTTGAATTTAAGAAATAAGTCGATAAATGCAACAGAAGTCAATGGTGTTCCTCTTGTGAACATGATTTCATCATGTTGACTTAACGGAGCACAGCGCAGTTTTAAATATTAAATTATCAATTATTCACACCCACACACGTTTTCACCTTTGCCTGATGGGCAGCAAGAGCTATTTCTGCAAGATCGCAGTCGCTCCTATTTCCCTGTGCAGGGCACTGAAGGCACAGCAATATGAGTGATTCGGGTACGAATCGCTCTGAGCATGACGTAATGCACGCTCCCGCTGGCCTGGTAATCCTTAAGTTTTGTTTTGTCCACCATTACTCCGCCAGACGCTTAGCAGCAACAACTGAGCAGTACTGAGGATGGAGCCTCCAGAAAGTAAGAACAGACCGGCTTCTAGCACTGCCACAGCTCCAGCACAGACCCCACCAGGCAAAAGAAACTTACATTTTACTCGAGCGCTGCTAAAAGAGCGACGAAGGAGTTCCCCTCTTCTGTGCATGTACATGAGCCTTTCACTAAGCTGCAGTTACGCTCAAGGCCTGCAGGGGTCGGTGTTTCGCATAAAACGAGCAAACTGTTTAATGTACCTTTAAGTTGTTTATGGAGGATGTTGAATATGCGAGTTTGCAATGCATTACATGAAAATGATTCATTTAAGAATTGAAAGATCATGTAATTGCGTTTGGTCTCCACCGGAAGTAGAAGGGTCCTCCAAGTCAGAGGGTGGCGGTAGTGAGCCAAGACCAAACGCCGCATGAGCAGATGAAGAAGTGTTGCCCGTGCACCTGTGGAGGAGCTCCCGCTTTTTGCAGCTGCATATCGTCTTTGAAACCGTGGCGGTTCCAGACCAATTTTACTGAGGGGGCCTGGCTGGGGCCAGGGTTTTTGTCAGAGGGCCACATTCAATCCAGGGCAAAAAAAGGCGGTCACACTTTGCTTGAAGCACCCGGTATAACACATTATGAGTAGTTATAAACACTCATACATGATAACAATGCTTTATAACCCACTATACAGCATCGGGTTAGGGTTAGGGTTCAGTCCTGATATTAGAAAGTATTGTGATCATTTATGAGTGTTTATAACTATAGTTATACAGTGCTATAATGTACTTATGTGTTATACAGGGGTGCTTTAAGTAAAGTGTTACCAAAAAGACAAAGATTCAAAATCTTATTTGATGCAGTTTAATTTCATAAAACTAGTGTTTAACCTTTGTACCCAAAGTGAATGGTCCTGTCCCCCATCAGGGTCCTTGGAAATGACTTTAGGTCCGGCTGCATCGGTGGGTCTTCTTTACATTTGCTGGTGTCTGTGGAGAAAGACAAACCGAATATATGTAAACTTAAACTCTGCATGAACACACCATATCAATCAATCAGTCAAATCAAATTTTATTTGTATAGCCCTTTACACACAAAAAGTGACCAAAGTGCTTTACAGCGAAATAAAAGCAATAAAGCATATAACATATAGCACTCACACACTGCTTCCCTGTATTGATTTATTAATTGTATTAATTGTAATTTTATTGTATTCAGTATGCTCTTTCATTGTTTCACGCAGAAATAGGACGAAATGTCCTTTTTCCTCTTCGTTTTGCACTGTAGACACAAAGTAATGAAGAGGAATACACGACACTTCAGCAACCCAGCGATAAATGACATTATAATAGGCCACTATTGTGGGCTTGCTTGATTTTGTGTCGTGTTAAGTTTAACTGACGTAAGCAAGAACCACCCAATCAACTCAAGCTGACATTGAGGCCTGGTATAGCGGGCTGCCGTTAAAATTTATAGTTAGTCAACAACATTTCTTTACCTGAAGTCTCACCTTGTAACAAAACAATATTGATTGTAGTGGTTCTGGCTGCCTCTCGTCGGGTTGCTTTCGTGAAGGTTGCTCCGTGCTCGTCTTTGGTCTTGTTCTTCTTCTCTTTCGTTTATTGGTGGCTGGCCACCATCTTGGGGCATTACCGCCATAGATATCTTATAGAACACTAGATGCCTCGTCAGCGCTGCTGGCCAATGAAGTCGAACGTCCGCAGAGGTCGGCCATCTTCTGGCTCGCTCATTACATTGTGTTGATGAGACATGAACTGTTTAACAAGCTATAACTTGCTCAAATTTCAACCGATTTTCAAACAGTTTGGTTTGTAATAAACATCAAATCTCTGTTAATAACATGATAGATGTTTAATGAGCATGGCATTCTCTGAATATATATAATAAATATATATCATCGTAAATATTCATAATATTCTTCATATTAGGCTCCATGTTCAAATCCTTACACTGAGATATATTTATAGCACTTAGGAATAATTTAGACAAACCATACATGTCCATATTTTTAGTTTTGCATGAAAATATTTAAAGATGTGGCAGCGCTGTAGTGGAGGCTGAAGATAAACAATTTACCCACCTGAAACTTCAGAAATACTTAAATCTCATGAACCTCATTACACATTGCATATATTATATTATATTTATTAATATATAACATTAAACAGTAACCTTCCATATTATTAAATCTATTGTGAATGTATAATGTCCCCCATAGATTAACTAAACATGAAATAGTGCACCAGAAAACACACTGTTAAAAAATAATGAATTAGGCTTTGTAAAAATGTATAAAAGGAGCTCAGAAAGTCTCAAGTCCATGTTCGACCATGTTCGAGCACAGGGGTGTCCATAAGTGCACTTGGCACCAGGACACCCTAGGTCGGAGGTCGATAATCGACTTTGTTGTCGTGTCATCTGACCTCCGGCCGCGTGTTTTGGACACTCGGGTGAAGAGAGGAGCAGAGCTGTGGACCGATCACCTGGTGGTGAGTTGGATTCGCTGGCGGAGGAGGAAACCAGACAGACTTGGCAGACCCAAACGTGTTGTGAGGGTCTGCTGGAAACGTCTGGCGGAACCCTCTGTCAGCATGGCTTTCAACTCCCACCTCCGGGAGAGCTTCTCTCATGTCCCGAGGGAGGCTGGGGACATTGAGTCCGAGTGGACCATGTTCTCCACCTCCATTGTCGAAGCAGCTGCTCGGAGCTGTGGTCGTAAGGTCTCCGGTGCCTGTCGTGGCGGCAACCCCCGAACCCGGTGGTGGACACCGGAAGTAAGGGCTGCTGTCAAGCTGAAGAAGGAGTCCTATCGAGCCTTGCTGGCTCATGGGACTCCCGAAGCAGCTGACGGGTACCGGCAGGCCAAGCGAACTGCAGCCCGAGCAGTTGTGGAGGCAAAAACTCGGGTCTGGGAGGAGTTCGGGGAGGCCATGGAGGAGGACTATCGGTTGGCCTCGAAGAAATTCTGGCAAACCGTCCGGCGCCTCAGGAGGGGAAAGCAGGTCTCCGCCAACACTGTTTACAGTGGAGGTGGGGAGCTGCTGACCTCAACGGGGGATATTGTTGGACGGTGGAAGGAATACTTCGAGGACCTCCTCAATCCCATCGCCACGTCTTCCGTGGAGGAAGCAGAGGCTGAGGTCTCAGAGGTGGACTCGTCCATCACCCAAGCTGAAGTCACTGAGGTGGTTGGCAAGCTCCTCGGTGGCAAGGCACCGGGGGTGGACGAGATTCGCCCTGAGTACCTTAAGTCTCTGGATGTGCAGGGACTGTCTTGGTTGACACGTCTCTGCAACATCGCGTGGCTGTCGGGGACGGTGCCTCTGGATTGGCAGACCGGGGTGGTGGTCCCCCTGTTTAAAAAGGGGGACCGGAGGGTGTGCTCCAACTATAGGGGGATTACACTCCTCAGCCTCCCCGGGAAAGTCTATTCCAGGGTACTGGAGAGGAGGATCCGACCGATAGTCGAACCTCGGATCCAGGAGGAACAATGCGGTTTTCGTCCTGGTCGTGGAACAGTGGACCAGCTCTATACCCTCCATAGGGTGCTCGAGGGTTCTTGGGAGTTTGCCCAACCAGTCCACATGTGTTTTGTGGATTTGGAGAAGGCATTCGACCGTGTCCCTCGTGGTGTCTTGTGGGGGGTGCTCCGGGAATACGGAGTCCGGGGCCCCTTGTTAAGGGCCGTCCGGTCTTTGCATGACCGGAGTAGGAGTCTGGTCCGCATTGCCGGCAGTAAGTCGGACCTGTTCCCGGTGCATGTTGGACTCCGGCAGGGCTGCCCTTTGTCACCGGTTCTGTTCATAATCTTCATGGACAGAATTTCTAGGTGCAGCCAGGGGCCGGAGGGGGTCCGGTTCGGGAACCACAGGATTTCATCTCTGCTTTTTGCAGATGATGTTGTCCTGTTGGCTTCATCGAACCCGGACCTACAGCATGCACTGGGGCGGTTCGCAGCCGAGTGTGAAGCGGCAGGGATGAGGATCAGCACCTCCAAATCCGAGGCCATGGTCCTCGACCGGAGGAAGGTGGCTTGCCCCCTCCAGGTTGGTGGAGAGACCCTAGCCCAAGTGGAGGAGTTCAAGTATCTTGGGGCCTTGTTCACGAGTGGGGGACGGATGGAGCGTGAGATTGACAGGCGGATCGGTGCAGCGGCTGCAGTGATGCAGTCGTTGTATCGGTCCGTCGTGGTGAAGAAGGAGCTGAGCCGAAAGGCAAAGCTCTCGATTTACCGGTCAATCTACGTTCCCACCCTCACCTATGGTCATGAGCTTTGGGTCATGACCGAAAGGACAAGATCCCGGATACAAGCGGCCGAAATGAGCTTCCTCCGTAGGGTGGCTGGGCGCTCCCTTAGAGATAGGGTGAGGAGCTCAGTCACCAGGGAGGAGCTCGGAGTAGAGCCGCTACTCCTCCACATCGAGAGGAACCAGCTGAGGTGGCTCGGACATCTGTTTAGGATGCCTCCTGGACGCCTCCCTAGGGAGGTGTTCCGGGCATGTCCCACTGGGAGGAGACCCCGGGGAAGACCCAGGACACGCTGGAGAGACTATGTCTCTCGGCTGGCCTGGGAACGCCTTGGGATCCTCCCAGAGGAGCTGGAGGAAGTGTCTGGGGACAGGGAAGTCTGGGCATCCCTGCTGAGACTGCTGCCCCCGCGACCCGGCCCCGGATAAGCGGTAGAAAATGGATGGATGGATGGATGGAAAGTCTCAAGTCAAATAATGGAATTACAGTCACAATGTAATTAAGTAAACGAATAAAAGCCAACTGAGTCAATCTCTTGATCAGTCAATTTTTATATAACTCAGAGTCACAACAGCAGTTGCCGTATAGTGCTTTAAGATGTTCCATTGAAAATTTTCAGCGAAATAAGAGTATAAACGTCTGCACAGATCACCAACCTTACATTGCGTTCCACAGAAACTCTGACAGCTTTCCCGTACAAAGATGGCCGACCTCTGTGGACGTCGTGGAGTCTGCCATAAGGCATCTCGTGTTCTATAAGATATCTATGGTTACCACCACCAACTGGGCTGGAGAGTTAGGTTGTGTTCGAAACCGCATACTGACCGCCCCTCGAAAGGCACGCACTAACCCGCAATGTTCTCACGTGAAGAACAGTTCATTCACTGATCTCCATGCAGTCCACTGTTCGCTGCAAAGCCATTTCTTCATGGCTCGGTTCATGTACACCTGAGCAACGTGAGCCCGTCTGTGTGGTGACACCTAAACAGATTTACTACTGCTAGAGTAGTCCTTTGAGACACAATTACATCATAAATGTGCATTAATCGCCACTTAAAGCTCGGGTTGGCGATCTTGGAAAACTAGCATGTAGCACGAATGTAGCATCTCCCAAGGCTCCGCCCAGCTCCCACCCCATTGGAGGAGCTCCGTTGGGAGCGGAGACGCAGAGACGTTCCGCGCGCGCAGCACTTCCGCGTCCAGTGCATCCCTGGCGTAACCTGTCCTCAGCGCTTCATTTCTTCGTTTTTCTTTAATTGCACTATGCCAAGTTATGGCGCACTCACCGGTAAGTAAAGCCCCAAACATTCTTCTCCGCCATTCTGCAACGACGCTCCGTCCTTCTACGCACGCACTGAATCAGGGTCAGTGCACGCCATTGACATGTACGCGACATGTATTGCAGGTCGAACGGCGAAGGGATTTGATTGGTTTAAAAAAAGGTGTCCCGTCAAGACGATTGGTTGCTGTTTTTCCCGTTTTACTCCTGCTGTAGATAGCGGATATTTTCCAAACTACTTTAAGAACACGCTATGAATTGTTTCCCATCGGGTCATAAAGATCATTTTAACCAGTATTTAAAAAAATGTATCTCATTCAAATCGCCAACCCTAGCTTTAACAATGTTAAATCTGAGTTCATGTGATTGGATTTTCAAAAACCTTTTTAAATAGACTTTTGTCAGCATAACTGAAGCACCAAAGGTAACATTTCTGATGTTAAACTTCTGAATTTACTTTTGAAGATAATCCTTATGTCATTATAACCTGTTCTATTGACCCATGTGAGAAAACTGGACAGCTCACTTTATACCGACCTGTGATTTTTCAATCAAGGAAATCCACCGAGTTCAATTACTGACTCTAAATATTTTCTTTTTGCAGGTCAATCATCTGAGCACAACACACAGAATGAGTGGCATTTTAGTGGTAAGTGGCGTGGTATTTCTGCATTTCCTAAATGATTGAGATCTTTAGATGGTAAACAAGTCTTTATCAATTGATTATAAATAAAAATATAGACTTGATTTACTCAATATTTCCATTTTAAGCATCTCTTTAACAGCATTAGAAAACATTAAAGCACTAATTATTTGTTTGATTTAGCATTGGGAGAATAAATCATTCACATTTTGAATTTTGATATATCTTTTTCATATCTGAATTGGAGATTGGAGCTTTACTTATGTGATTAATGATAATATTAATGTGTGTTACCGGGTTACTTGCAGAAAATGTGGAATTTTAAACAGTGCAACAAAACTCTGAAGTCAGTGAGGTAAGCCATACTTGGATTTTTTGGTCAAAGGAAAGTCTTGGGTACACTCAGATGCTTGATATTTTATTTGCCTGCTCTTCACCCTCTTCCAGGACTTTATTGATATGCTGTGTGTGTGATGGTGGTTTTCTCCTTGATGTTTACTATTTTAACCTAAATCTTTTGTGCTTTTTACCTGTTTTCAGATCAACGCTGTATTCAAGAGAGCCACCACCAGTGGCGGCTGGTCAATAGGGGGCGCCGCCCTCATCAGTCAGTCAGTACAGTCAGTCTACACAATTTTCAGAAAATATAAAACTTTGAGTGTAGAATTTCTATGTATAGTATACATGTAAAATATTGTATCTTCAGCCTTGTTGTGCATATAAAAAGCATTACATTGTTTCTTTTTAATAATTTTTCACGGTATTTCTGTATACACTTTCTGGTTTTGACGGCACCGGGACACATTCACCAAGAGATACAGTAGGTGGCGGTATGCACCTCAGTTGTTGGTCGCCACCCGCCATTATTCCAAAGAAGAAGACGAATGGGGCGCCGGACAAATGGATCCCTATGGAGAGCCTCAAACTTTTTACTAAAACGTGACTTAAGGCTGCATTTTAATTGGTTCCTTACAAATCGGGTTTGTGGCGCAGCTCTGTGCGCCACACACACTCCCACTTTTTATTATCAACCAATTAGAATCGTTTTATTTCTGTTGTTTCGTTGTGTTTGGACACTGCTGTTGTCACTCATCTGCACTCCTGCATTTTCGGCTCTAACGAACATCCACAGTGGCAGAGGAGAGAGAGTCATACTGCTGAGAAGGATGGTGTGTGAAAGTGGAACTGGAATAATGAAAATTAATTCAGTAAAGTCTCTACAAGTGCACGGTAAGAATAAATGAGTGCAATAAGTGACGGCTGCAATAAGTTTCATTTGTTCGTTCTCCCAGACTGAAGGAACAGATATTTCATATGATCTGTTGAGGCGTCTGCTTTATAGGATATTTTTGTTGCTATATATTTTTTTTAATTTACAAAGGTACTAACTGGTCATTTTCCTGATTTTTCAGTCAGAGCTCCATGTTTATCTGTCATATTTTTATTGGTTGTGTTTGGCTTTCATTCATTGCTAATGAGACTGAGAATCCATTGCTAATTATTTTTGTTTAGTGGTTTAAATTTTCTTGTATTTCCTGGATAAAATGTTCTTTCAAAGTGAAAGTTTATTGATTTTGAAAAGATGTTCTTATATTATTATGGCATATTATATTAGTTGAAAATGGTCTCAAAATAACATTGTTGTTTAGTGCAATGTTATCACTTAATGCAATAATTTCTGAGGCAATTAACTGCACAGAAAATGATGATATTACTGTATGTGTAAATAGGCTGGTCACCAATTGTTGCACAGACCAATACAGTGAACAGTGGACCTGTGGATGTGGCAGACACACCATTTCTTCAAAATAAAACAGATGGCAATGGTTGATTATAGACATACACTCAGTTTTTCTTTCCTCCTAAATCTGTAACTGCATGGACATTAAAGTGGCTTGGTTTGCAGCATCAATTTGCGCCCCCCCCCCCCCCCCCCCCCCCACAAAAAAAAAAAAAAATTGTCACCAGCCACCACTGGTCACCACTGTCCCACTTCAGTGCAAGTTCCTGTCTCAGCTGGATCTACACTCTGAAAACCTGACAAGACTGTTTCAAACGAGAGGACAGATTGAGGAGAGGCTCAAAGCAATCGGTGCTGAAGTTGCTGATGTGAGTAAAACAGGCGTACCACAGTCATATAAAATCTAGAACATTAAAAAAAAAGTACTTGTTTGGGAAGTGATTAGTTAAATAGCCTACTAGTATACTTTTTCATGATATTCTAATATTTTGAGATAGGATTTTTGAGTTTTCTTAAGCTGTCAGCCATAATGAGCAATATTAAAATAATAAAAGGCTTGAAATATCTCAGTTGATTTGTAATGACTCCAGAATGTATGACATTTTTGTTTTTTTAATTGCATTTCAGAAAATAAAGAACTTTATCACAATATTCTAATTTTCTGAGACAGTCCTGTATGTAGCGGACCACAAGAACAAGCTGACATTGAGTGGAGATGTCCATAGTTTCATCAGCCTGGATAGATACGAAGTCTGCACACTGAATTTCCTCAATGATGGAGTCTCTCAAAACTGCCAGCATACAGTCAAGGAGTTCATTCTGCACTGTTTTAGATGTCCCTTTAAACACAGTAGCAGTGTGAAGGTGCTCATGGACAGCTGCATCTAGTGATGCTACAAAGTCCACCAGTCCTCTGAAAACACCTGGATTTTCTGAGGTTTCGCTCTCATCGTGTCCTCTCAATGCGAGCTCAAAGGCACCACAGAACTTTATGCAGTCTATTATTTTAGACAGGACATGCCTGTTTTTGTCTCCTCATTGTGTTTGCGGATCCCGATCCTGTAGCCGTCATCAAGCTGAGCAGCGATGTTAGCTCTCCCAAACATGCCCAGACGCTTAGCATTTTCCATGTGGCTCCTCGCTTGCTCATGCCTTTTCACTTTTTCAGAAAAATGCTTTAAGTCCACCATACCTGTCTGAATCCACGCTTGATCGGTTTCCAAAAACAAAGGTTCTTGCAGCTGACAGCTGCCGAAACCATCAGGTAAATAACAAAATACCTCCCTGGTCTTTGGAAAAGAACCTTTGTTTTTGGATTATAACTTGGAAAGACCAATGAACCTTTTTGGACTATTGATCGGTTTCCTTCGTTTGGAAAAGTAGGCAAGGGAAGCAAAATAAAGCACCTGCCTCACTGCATCCAGTCAGCCAAGCAATCCTCTCATACCAGCTCCGTGAAAAAGAGCGGGTTTATTTCCTCCCTCTGTCTTCGAACCGTTGTCTAATTAAGACATCGGGTCTATCAGGTCCGAGCTCTTTCACCCTCAATTTCTCCTGCAGTGTTCTCCTCTCGAACGGCGTTGTTTTCAACGACTTCACTGAATTTTCTCTCTCCAGTTTCTCCTTTTTTGGCCTTTCTGACTCCGACACCCTGCGATCAACGTCACTCGCTTAGTGGTTTTCACCCGCCTGCCAAGTCACTTGTTCTCTGCTGCCACCTCATGGCCAGTGGTGTGTAAAGCGATCAGAGGGGAAATCCGGGCGTCGTCAGAGCCGCCCGATGTCTCCTATCTCTTGCACAGAAGAGGAGCGAACTGCACATGTCAAAGTTATAACGAGAGTCAATGGGGAAAGATCTGTTCGCCCCTTGGCCGGATGTACGTAAAATATTAGGACATTTCTTATTTCATCTGACTTTTTATTTCACATTATACATATTATTACCTCTCGTCAGACTATATTATCCATGTCTGCCCTTTTAAAACATAGTGTGTATACATGTAAAATATTTTTTAAAAACGTTTTATTAAAGGAAGGGCTGTGTGATTCTATATGATGTGACGGGGGGGCGGCGCCCTAGTGCCCTCTATCGACCAGCCACCCCTGCTGTAAACACAGCTGACAATAATATTTTTCTTTTTTTCCATAACAATCTCTATGGTTATTCATTCACACACGTCTTCAATAGCATTTGTCATACCTTCCACGATGTGGTACTTTAACCTTTTATCTTCATACAGAGCTGTCCCCCCTCCCATCTTGTTTGTTCTGTTCATGAAATTCAAATCATATCCTTCTAAATGAAAGTCCACTCCTTTTTCCAAGTTAAGCCAAGTCTCTGAGATTGCGATCACACTGAATGGTGTAGTAAACTGACTTACATAATCCTTAATGCTTTGGAAGTTAGCATATAGACTTCTGACATTAAAATGAATAATTGATATACTATTATCTGATTTAATGGTATTAAACTGCTCCTCTGTATAATAACGGCAGTTATTTGTATTACCACACTTAAAGAAATTACTCTCCGGGTCAATATCTTCATCAAAACACATGGAAGGCCACTGTTCTTCCACAGGTGTTTTTTGACAACTGAAGGAGACTGCATTTTCACCCTCCATAGATATCATTGCCTTTGAAAGAAGTCCTTCATCAAAAGTTTTTCATTCATCAGAAAAGAGAAAAACAAAAAGTCTTGCCAATAGAAATTGGAAGAAAAAAAAATAAATAAATAAATAAAACAAACAAAACGACTTCCCGGATATGTCCCACGACACTGATCCATGCAAATAGTAGCAAATAGAAATAAACAGAAGTCCAATCCACACAAAAAAGGGATATCCATGCAAAATGCATTGTATTTTGGGCAAAAGAGAGCACCAAAAATTAAAATTGAAAGAAATATATAAAAAAAAGGAGTACATAAACCATTCCCCTGTTTTCCATTGCAGCTTATCTGTAGCCCTCCAGGCCACATCACTCTTAGCGGGGACAGTAACGGTAACATTATCTGTAAGCTTCAAGGTCTTTAAGTTCTCTTACCGTTACTGTCTTGGCTTCCTCAGGCGTAGATCCATTTAGCCGAATTAGCACTTTGCAGTTCCTGGTCCATGTTGATTTGATCTTGCCGTTCTTCTTCAAGATACGGGCCTCCTGTGCAAGTTCGGCATTCTTCTTCGTTAGATGCTCATTAACATATACCTGGGTTCCTTTCAGCTTCTTCCCCTGCATCAATAAAGCCGTCTTGTCCATTCGGTTCACAAAACGCAAAATGATGGCAGGGTTGGCCTTCATGTCCCTCAGTGGTAGCGTGTGACAAGCTGAGATGCTGGTTGCATCGAGGTCGATGTTTTTACTTTTAAAAAAATCCAAAACTTGCATCTCCAGCGTCCTCAGGTCTTCGGCTGGAACGTCTGCTGCTACTTCCCCTCCTCTCTCCACAGCTTTTGCGTACGAGCGAGGTTGGACTTTTAGTCCCGAAATAACAACATCGTCCATCCTTGAGTATTGCTCCAGGTCATGTAGCCTTCTTTCGAGCTGTACGATAGTTTTGTCCTTTTCTTGAATAATTTCTTTGAGTTGTTTTACTTCGCTAACGAGATCCGTTAGCATCTTCAGTTGTTTTAGCACCTTGGCCATATCAGTTGTCAGGGCGCCTACCGACTTACGAAGCTCTTCGATTTCTTTTTCCATCATCGGGTTTGCGCGAGTTTTCTTGCCTTGCGCCTCACTCATTTTACTCACTGTGTTATCAACAAAAAGTTCGTTTCTGTTATTGTTTGTCGCTGCTGCCGGCGGTCTGTAGGGCGCCGCTATCTTCCCACAATGCATCACATGCTTCCGCTGTCTTATTAATGAACTCTGACTCATTTTTGTTTTTAAATCCAAATCAGTATTTAGTCACGCACTTGTAACAGAACTGATATTTACATTAAATTTGCATAGGTAGCAAATCAAGTTATATTGACAGTCTTGAATTGAACAGAGGGACATAATGAAATTGCATTAAAGTAACTGGTAACACTTTAACTTTAAGCACCCGGTATAACACATAAGTAGTTATAAACACTCCTACATGATCACAATGCTTTATAACTCACTATACAGAACTATACAGCATAGGATTAGGGTTAAGGTTAGGGTTAGGTCCTGGCATTGTGATCATCTATGAGTGTTTATAACTATAGCTACACGTGTTATAATGGCATTATAATACTTTATAAATGTACTTATGTGTTATATGGGGGGCTTCAAATAAAGTGTTACCTGTTGTGGAATTTTTGGTGAATCAGAGCCAAAGATGACGAGTCAAGGTGTTGACACTGCACAAGGAGGATTTATTGAGGATTGCAGAGGAAGCACACACAAATCAGCTGATTGAGAGCAAGGCTGTTGCTCCGACAAGGATCCAGCCTGACTCTGGCAGGACTTCCGGCCATGCCATGTCATATAACCAGATCTCAGGAGACTAGCAGACGCTGTTTCCAAGTGACTTCAGACAAAACAGATCGTCCTTCACACTGTGTTCCTGAGAACTTTGAAAACAAAGCATTATTCCACATCATTACCCACACATTTATCTATGACTGCTGCATTTTAAGCTAGCTGCTGTCTGTTAGAGGCGTATCACCCCATCATTAACTATTTTTTTTGTGAGTGACTGAAATGTCTTTTGAAAGTAGAATGAAACCACTTCTCGTTTCTTTTAAAGCTTTTGCTGCATTTTTCACTGCATCCGTCACTGTTTCTGCTTCCTCAGCTGCTTTATGTCCCATAACACCTCCCATAATGCCTCCTGCTGCAGCCATGACACCCACTGCTGCTCCAACAGTTACTGCTGCTTCCCCTCCCAACACCACCGCTGCTGTTGCGCGCGCTGCTCCAGACACTCCTGTTTACCCTCCGACTATCTTCATGGGGATTTTTGCTTCAAATATTTGTCTCACAGCCGTTACAACCGCTCTATCCAGAGCCTCTACGCCCAACAAAGCTCCCAACAAAACCCCCGTTCCGACCCCAGCCAATTCAATCGGAAATCTGTTTTCCACGTGGCTTTTGGCCTGGTTTCTGATCTCCTCTGGTGGCAGGTCTTCTGGAGATGACTGCCTGATTTGCTCCTCCTCTCTCTGGGTTTCTCTCTCCACAGCTTGCAGCATGTCGTTGGTGTAGCATTGGCTGTTTCTCTCCACCGTTAGCTTGTCGATGGTCTTCAGTAACTCTTCCCTCTGGAAGCGGTTGCTCCTGTAGGCGTTCTGCAGCGTGTTTTTTCTGTGAAAAAAGAACAAAACTTCTCACATAATGAGGCACTTGCAGCAATACCAGTAGGCCTAGTTACAGAAGGGTTTACAAGCCTATCTAAGATATTAAATAGGAACTGAGGCCTATCACTGTTTCTAGTCACTAGATTTGACATAAATTCTGATTTTGCAATTTTTACAGCGCTCTGGTATTCTGCAAGGCAAGTTCTAAGTATTTCCAGTGAAACATGCAGTCTGTCTTTTTCCACTTTCGCTCAGCTTGACGACACTTTCTCCGGAGCGCACGAGTAGTGTCATTCAACCATGGCTCTCCAGCAGGTTTAGAGCGTCTGGTTTTGAATGGCGCAACAGAGTCGAGAATGCCAGTGCAGGTAGCATGAAACAAATCCATCAGTTCATCAATATGCACAGACTCATCCACATTTAAAAATAAAGAAGCGTCGAAAGCAACAGAAAAACGCGCTGGAGTTAATGAATTTATGGAACATTTCTGACATGCAATAGTGTCCTGCTTAGTGTGTGAGCAGGGCAGAGAAATAGTGAAAAGAACAGGCAGATGATCCAAAAAGCCATAGTCACTAATCTCTGTAGTGGAAACGTTCAAGCCATGAGAAAGAACCAGGTCTAGTGTGTGCCCTTTTTCATGTTTCGGGCGGGACACACACCGGGAGAGGTTAAAAGAGTCCAGAAGATTTAAAAACTCCCTAACCATGGGTTTAGAAGGACAACATACATGAATATTAAATCACCAATAATTAAAAACCGGTCTTATATAAGAGCCATTTCTGCCAGCAAGTTTGAAAAGTCAGCAATGAAATTCTTATTCTTATTCTTATTGAATTTGGGAGGGCGATACACAAGAGCACACAAAACCAAGACTGGCAGCTTTATCTTAACGCGCTGCAGTTCGAAACTCCGATATCCTTCACTCTGCTTTTCTTGGCACGAAAATTTAGACTTGAACACAGTGGCTAAACCTCCACCTTTGCCAGTGGTACGTGGAGTACTGAGGAAGGAACAGTCAGGTGGAAGAAGTTCGGAGAAAGCCAAACACTCACCAGCGTTTAGCCACGTCTCTGTCATAAAAATAAAGTCCAGCTCTCGTGACAAACAAAAGTCGTTCAACATAAACGTCTTATTGGCCATCGATGTGACATTAATCAAAGCCATTCGGAGGGTAACATCCACGTTTCCAGTCTGGGTGGTTTGTGCAAGAGGCAATGTGCGGAGATTCTTTGGATTCTTTGGCGGCAGTGGGAGTGAGCACGCCGGGCTGCCGCTGGGACAAGCAGCTGATTCCCCGCGGCGGATGCATCAGCCGCCGGCACAACCGGATAAATCCACCGCTTTCTCAGAGTCGGACGGGTCGATCGACCTGAAGATGGGCAACTCCCAAAATGAGCGGATTCTGCAGGACCGAATCCATGTAAAGTTCGGAGGTACGCTCTCACACGCACTAGGACACCGCTGCGCTTTCCTCGCTTCTTAGGGCGTCTCCGCGAAACCACTGGAGGTGCGCAGCGCAGGTACACTGGTATGTCCTGGAGGAAAGGAGGTGGAACCATGTGCTGGCCCCTACGAAAATTCTGCTTTCTAAGTAATTCGTAAGACTCACGAATACTGAAAAGAGCACGGCGATCATACACAATGAGACCCGAGACAGTTTGTCGTCAAAGACGTGGCACCGGCCGCCGCACCTGTTCACCAGGTCTCTCAGCTTTTGATTCTCTCTGATGAACTCCTCGATTTTCTTCCCTTCGGGTAGCTCGTTGCCGAAAGTGAAGACGACCAAAGTGATCTTTCTGTCACTGACATCTCTGGTTTCAGATTGACATGTGGCAGTTCCAGAAACAGAAGAATGATATGCAGTGAACAAGTCCTCTACAAGTATGATGTTAGCGAGGTTGTTTTTCCCACTGTCAGTTTTTCCCAGCAGGACGATCCGCTTTGACTCTGAGGGAGAAAAAAGACTCCATTTAAGCATATCTGGATCTTTAATCATATGTGGGGGTTTTTTTAACAGCAATTTGAAAGTAACATGCCAACATGAGTGAGATTTTCTAGAGTAGAGTCTAGAAACTCTCAAGTCTAGAGACTTGAGAGTTTCTAACATTGACATTCTCGTCATTTGCTTTGGTGCATTTTATCACATCACCTCCTCAACATTTTGTCATTTGTGCACATCATGGTAGCAGTTTCTCAGTCCCTCCACAAAAATGCAAATGCTTTTGGACCGGCAGAAATAACCTTTTTACAACTCTCTGCTGTTTATCTGCACATTATCATTTGCTCATTATCATTAGAGACACTTTCCTCATTGCATTGTATGAGAAGACTTTCACTGTGAAGTAGATAAAAATGTGTGTCCGGATAGACAGGAATGTCTGGATGAGCATGAATGATTTACACTAATGTGTACGTTGGATGTTTAGTTCCAATATTGACTGCAATGTTTACTTGTTTGCACAGCTCTACTTAAAGAGAATCACATATAGGAGGTTGGAATGGTGTGCCAGAGATGCACATGTTTATGTTCATGGAAAGATACTACATCAAACCTCTTGAATACCACTGTTGACTGGTCATTAAACACGCGGTGTCAGAAGTCGACCGTGGCAAAGTTCCAACCACCGAACAAGTTTGACTTGTCTCATTCGGAGCTGTGTCCGAACTGGAAAAAGAGGTTCAACAAGTACAGAATCACCACCATGCTGGACAAGGAGGATGGGGAAATACAGGTCTGTACCTGAAAAGAAACTTAAATTTTGCTCGAGCGCTACTTAAAGAGCGAGGAAGGAGTTCCCCTCTTCCGTGCACGTACATGGACGCAAGCCACAGACAGGAGCGTTTCACTAAGCTGCAGTTATGCCCAAGGCCTGCAGGGGCCGTTGTTATGTATGAAACGTGCAAACTCCTTAATGCACCTTTAAGACGGCTGTGGTTCAGTGGGGAGAGCAGTCATCTTGTAATTGGGAGGTTGTTAGTTCGATTCCTGTCTCCCCCGTCTGCATGTCAAAGTGTCTTTGTGCAAGACACTGAATCCTAAATTGCCTCCAGTGGATCGACTGAGTGCCTTGCATGCGGCCGCCTCCCCTGGTGTGTGAATGTGATGTGATACTGCAGTGTAAAGTGCTTTGGGATCTGTTAATGTGCCATATAAGTGTAATCCATTTACCATTTAAACACAACCCCAGTGAAAATTAAACAAACAGGGAGCAATGCCATGCTCCATCATGGCAGGTCTCTCTGCTGTTGTTCTCCAAAGTGAAGGAGGAGCTGCAACAAATGGTCAAATGTGGAGTTATTGAAGAGATAACAGAACCAACAGAATGGTGTGCACCAATGGTACCACAACCAAGGAAAAATGTCAGAGTGAGAATATGTGTTGGTCTGAATCACCTCAACAAAGTTTCATCCCATTCTCAATGTTATACTCCCCAGGCCGACTGATTCAAGACCATTCTCACTTTTGGATGCTGCCACAGGATTCTGGCAAACCCCACTAAATGATGACAGTGACAGACCTTCATCACACCTTTTGGAAGGTACTTTTTCAGACACCTTCCATTTGGGATATCCAGTGTTCAAGATGTATTTCAAAGGGAAATGAACAATCTTCTAAAAGGCCTCCAATACAAGGCCGCCTACATGGATGACATAATTGTTTATGGAGACACCCCTGAGGTGCACGAGCAATACCTGCAATGGGTGCTGCAAACACTCAAGGATTCTGGGCTAAGGCTCAACAAATCCATTTACTGGGACACATCGTGGACAAGTAGGGCATCAGACCCAATCCTGGAAAAGTGGAAGCCATCAGAGACATGCAGCCACCACAGAATGTCACACAGCGAAAGTGCACGCCACTTGCCCAAGCAGGCAGATGTCGCGCACTCTCCCAATCAACTGCTCAAGGCTGACACAGCATGGATGTGGGGCTCAGCTCAGGATTCTTTGATGTCAAAAAACAAACCGTAGAAAGCACTGATGCCAGCAGCTATGGGCTGGATGGAGTTCTTCTGCAGAACTTCAATGAATGTCTGAAACCAGCTGCATACTGTTCCCAAACTTTGACTGTTGCAGTTTGGTTATGTGAAAAGTTCTCTAAGTACCTCCATGGTCTGGATGACTTCAGAATCCAAATGGACCAAAAACCACTGGTCCCACTCTTTATTGTGAAAGAAATCAATGCAGTTCCACTACGTTTCCAATGTTTGCTCCTCAGACTGATAGTGTAAACTGTAGTCCCACACAAACTGCTGTTCAGCACCCTTCTACAGCACTGTATCTGGACAAAGTCAAAATGTCAGATGACTAAGAAGCCCTTGAGGATGCCACACATGCATCATGGCCAGTGTCAGCTTCTTATCTGGATGAGATTGAAAGAGGACAAAGAGGCGGAAACAGCAATGCACTCTGTGAGTGAGGGCAGGCAAAAATACGCATCCAAAGTGCCACAAAGTATTTTGCAATGCGATGCTGGAAAAGACTCCCTCACAAGCTCTAACTTACCACTCTATGGCAACAGGATCACTATTCCAGAAGGCCTACTGTTGGAGATTATTAACTGTATACATGATGGACACATGGGCATTGGCAAGTGCCGTCAACAGATCAAGCAGATACTCTGGTGACCAGGCATCAGACAAGGCCTGCAGGACTGGATAAAACCGTGTACATACTGCTAAACAACAAGACCAACTCAACACAAGGAGCCACTGATGCCAACTGAGCAGACCTTGGGAGAGAGTTGCTACTGACATCTGTAAAGTGGACAAAAGGAACTACCTTGAAGAAGTCTCCAGATGTATCAACCTAGCCTACATACCTGACATGACGATGGCCACGGTGAGGTCTCCGTGCCCCACCATCTCCGTGAGGTGGGGTTATCCCACTACCTTAGTGATTGATGATGGACCACAGTTTTCTGGACAGCACTTTTAGGAGTTTGCAAAGGCACATGACATCCACCATGTCACGAGTCAAGTTGAATGCTGCCGCTGAACGAGCTGTGAGAACTTTGAAGTAAAACAAAAGGACCCTTCACTGGCTCTCCTAAGCTATAGAACAACCCCTATTCAGGCCACAGTCCTGCCCAACTAATGTTAGGACATCAGATATGGACTCCTGTTCCCATACTTGGAGACAAGTTTCTACTCCAGTGGCCAGATTTGTTCGTTGTGAAAGCAGCAGATTCCAGAGTAAAGAGCAAGCTGCCTCATTTCAAGCCTGGTGATTCAGTTACTGTCAAACTTGAAAATCTGAAAAGATGGACCAGGACTACAGCTGTTCTGCAGAGATCCTACTTCAACGGCACGGTGCATGGTGACAGATGGCATCTGCATCTGATAAAGCCATTGTTTTCCCAGCCATAGCTTGTGGAGGAAGAAGAAAAGGACAAAGGGATAGCTGGGACAGCAACACACAGAGGACATCACCAAGAAGAGAGAACAACATCATCAGCAGATGTCATGACCATGACGAGAGGCGGAGTCATCGAGCAGCCATCCCACCTGAGAGACTTTGTCACTTGAAAGACTTTCCAGTGCATACACTGCCCTCTGAGTCAGAATAATCCTTGGCATCTATGCAGGTGACCAGTAGTCGACCTGGGAGCCTAGTTCAGGTCATGTTTGTCATGTGTTGGGATAAAAGAGAGTTCTGTTTTTGAATCCCTGTGTGAACTGAAGCAGCTCAGAATCTTCACAATAAGAACCAATGAACAGTATTCAGTCAGGTTAGCTGGCCTGTTAAGGAAGATATAAGTTTAACATTTGACTAAGACAGGGGTGGATCTAGGATTCTAGGAGATCAGGGGCTTAGCCCTGGCGGTGCAGATGCCGATTTATTTTTTCCGGCATTTTTTGTGCTACACATACTAAACTATCTTTATTTTATTATCTTTTTTTTACATCAACTTACCACCAATTGAAATGTGAGAAAGGCACGGAGAACACTTCAAAATCAGACCCTTTAATGATGCAAATGTCTTACCACCAGAAGCCTTGAAGTCATTGTTTTATGCCTCATGTCCACTGAAAGAAAACAATCTAAAATACAAAAGTTATTCAGACTGATCATAAACTAAAGAAATAAAATACCTTACAGTATTTCCTGACTGCAGGCTCCCTGTGACCCTGGCTGGCACCTCTGCCGTCCTTTACTGCTCTGTTCTTCAATCCTGTCCTCAAATCCTGTCTTGTCTCTTCTCTCTTGCTTTCTCTGCACATTTTTTGTGATTTCCTGTTCATTTTCCCCTCACTCTTTCACTCCTTCCTCTCTTCTGTCTCTGTTACTCTTTAAATACAATATTTCAGAGCTGTTCTCACGTCTTGTCATGCCTTTTTTGAATGTTAAATGTGGGTCATCTCCTGTCTTTTCCTCTTCACTCACACATGAACTAAAATAAATAAAAAATATTTAGAAATAAAACCTATGAAACATACTGATATATTGAGTTTAAAAGTTTGAAATGTTTCTTGATGAGATTAGAAAATTCTCCCTCTTCTTCAAATAAATGAACTGTTTGAAACTCCCTTGGATTAGCTGAAAAATACATCAGTATTAACTGTTGATTGAACCACCCAAAAGTGTACATATTAGCTAACATTAGGACAATCTTAAACATCTGCAGTAGTAATATACAGTATAATAATCCAAAAACATCCTATACAATGGCAGCACTGACAGGGAGCACTTTTCAGCACAATGAATACTTTAATCATTTTGCTAGTAATACTTTTCATTCATATTTCATAAAGGGTTTTTAGTCTTATCCTGGAATGTAACATTGATCGGCTGTCTTTCATTTTCAGTGCGATTGTGTTGTTGCTATTAACGTATAATACTGACAGCCAGCGAGCAAAATCAGAGTTTCACAAACCGGGAACATCAATCTGTGTAGCAGCTTCTGCTGCTGCTGCTGCTGCTGGTGGCGACGTCCGCTTTTTGAAAAAGCTTCAGACATCCATTATGAGTCGACTCTGGTCAGCAGTAGAATCAACGAGCAGCGACTCGCGCTAACTGGGAAATATCAGAGAATTTCACGATGCTTATCACAAAGGACACGACATGTTTCAAAGTTTTGAGAGCAGTAACTTAAAATTTCAGGTTAGGAGCAGATTTGGTTATCTTCAGGTCACAAATAGTAGCACTTTTGATTATTTGCTTTACATGTTAAGATAAAACCTGAGTTTTTTGTTTGGATCATAATTTTTAGGTTCACCTCTGGAGATCTTTAAAAACGTCATGTAACCATCCAAAGTGCTACAGACATCCAGACATATCTGTTTGTAGTAAAATGTAATATCTAACAGACTGTTTGAAAATTGTATGATTGAAAAATGTTAATGAGTCTTTTTTCACTTTCTGCAGCTCCGGCTCACAGAATGAACCTTCGATCACTTCGCCGTCATAATCTAGTTTATATATGCGGAGTACGCACAATGCATTCTGACACTGTAAATACTCCATCCGTGAAACTCTGTTCGTATTTTTTTATCGAAGACCCCTCGCAACTTTGATATTCTGACAACATCGCCCACCTTAAATTCTACCTTTAATTTTTTTTTCTCTTGTCTCGTGGTGTAGGCGTACCGTACAGATTGTGAAATACTTGAAGGCCCTTCGTCACATCAACCGGGCGCATTTTTATACTGCTGTGGTAAGTGTTATTATTGCTTTTTACTAAGTCTGGTAGGACATCCACGCACTGTCTAGTGTTCTTAGCAGTGAAATTCTAGTCTTTAACGTTCGGTTAAATCTTTCTTTTTTTTTTTTTTTCCCTTGTCCTGTTCGGCAGCTGGGGCGTGCAATATTGTATGATTGTAGCCTTTTACTATCCGAACAGATTTTAATGTTAGCAGCAGGACGAGACTGAGTCTCCTCCTGCTGCTGACTTTATTTAAAGCTGGCATCCGGCATGGCTGCCGGACAGGACCGGGACGGAAATGCTCAGAGAGCAGGGACAGAAAGAGAGGAAGATAAAGAGAGGGAGAACGGAAGGGGGGGGGGCACACACAACCTATGTACAAAGTCACAATACAAAACAGTGTTGTCGACGCACCACACACAACCTAGAACAATCCCAAACCCCCAATCCAGACAACACCAAAACAGAGCCGACAACCAACACAGAAAATTACAGAACCATACATACATTTTTTTTTTTCTTTTTTTCCGAACCATATTAGTGAACAGACCAGGCCACAAAAATAAAAGGAGGTGTAGGGGAGGAAGGAAATGCAAGGACACCACAAACCGTATTTTTTTTTTTTTGAATATAGCTAGTCGTAACTAGTAGTAAACTCGGGGCGTGCATCAAGAGAGGTCTGCTACAGATCACCATTATTCTAACCACCACAAGAAGACAAGGTAACCCAGTATGTAAAGAGTGATTAAAGATCAACGTGATCATGTGAATATGATGGTGACAGTGATGGTAATAGTGATCATGCATATATGACCTCTGACCTCTGAGAAGGCCAGAAGCAGGCCAGAGAGGCCCTCAGAGCCCAGACAGCCGGCGGACATCACAGAGCCCGGATCCAAGCCGCCCCCCCAGGCAGACGCCCACGCTCCAGTCCAGAAACGGGGCAGAGGAAAGCCCTGGCCGGGGACCCCGGCAGTCCCGGGGCCCGGGCCCCGCGGAGCCACGACCGGCAGGACGCCGGACGCCCGGGGCGGGCAGGGCCGAGAGCCCAAGGCCCAAGAGCCCAGGAGCCAACCCCCCACCCAGGCGGAGGGCCATGACCCATCCGGGAGAACCAGCCCACACGGGCGACTACCCACCCCGGGCCAGTACACCCCCCAGCGCTCCGGCCACGCACCCCGAGATCCAGGGCATCACCCCCCCCCCCCCCCCCCCACACACACACACACACACACTCACACACACACACACACACACACACAGTCCATCCTACCCCAAACACACTCACATTCCCGCGTCATCCAACTGTCACATCCTGTGGGAGACATCCCCGGAAGGCAAGGGAACACCGAACCCCACATCCAGGACCCCCCGCCACCCACAACTGCCGCCCCCACCCCCCCACCCCACCGCCGCAGACAGGTATGCACCCCCCTGAGCCAGCAGCCCCCCAAACCACAGCTGCTCCAAACCCCCGGCCTGTGGGGAAAACAACAGCCCCCCCCCCCGCCCCACCCCCCACCAGAAGAAATCCGGAAACGGGGTCGCAGAAGACCCCATTGCCCTCCCCCCCCCCCCCGTCTCGTGAGTGTTGATGGAGTATATGTTGTTTGCGATTAAAATTGAGGGTCAGTAACCACACCGTGCCGCGAGTGAGGCCAAACGAGCAGTCTCATCTACCTGAACAGCCCCACCCCCGACACAGCGCGCCAAGACCCCCCGACGTGTGTGTTTGTATGTATTTGGTCGTGTTAGATGACTAAGTGCAATTAAGACTGAGAGGCGAGCCACTGAAGCGTGCAGTGATTGGGGCCACTTAGATGGCCCCTCCACCACACCCAACTTGATAAGCCCGCCTCCCAAAGCCCTACGTGTGTGTGCATGAGAGCGGGGGGAGAGGGGGGTCCGGGGATGCCGCAGCACCCCCGTCACTCAGGAGCCCCCCGATGAAGGACAGGGCCAGGAGCGCCACCCCCCCCCCCCCCCTCAGGACCAGGGCGGACAGCGACCATGGCCAGAGAGCCACCGACCCAAGAAGCACACACCCATCATGCATCAGGAGGAGTGAAGGTGAGGACAGACAGGGGGCAGCAGAAGGACCCAGACCCAGGGCCCACCGTCCCCGGGCCCACCGGGGCCCCCCCCACAGGACACCGCACTCTCTCATACATAGCTCCAATCGCCCACACATATACGCCCACACATATACACACACGTACAGACATACATACATACTTACAGATACACACCCTCACACACATACATACCCCGCTCACAGATACATACCCACACACACATACACACTTACACATACATAGTCACACACATACACATACATATCCAGATACACACCCACACACTCACATACACCTACATAAATACCCACACATACAAAAACATATATACATACTCACACATACACACCCACACACATATACACATACACGTACACGCACCTTCCCCAACCCCCTAACCCCCACAGCCCACCACCCCCCTATCTACCCCACCATCCACCCCGCCCTGTCCCCCACCACCCACCCACCTCCCCCGCCACCCCCCCACCCATCCACCCCACCCCCCTGTCCCCCACCACCACAACCACCCACCCCGATGCCCTGGATTCCGGGGCAGCAACCAGGCACCAGGGCGTGCACCGACCCAGGCCGCGGCAGCACGCCCGAGCCGACCGGCCCCCCCAGCCAGGTCGACCCCCTCACCCTCACGGAAGGAGAGAGCCCCCAGGCACCAGGGCCCAGGGCCCCCAGCCACACCCGCCCCAGGACACCCCGGCCGCCCGGACATGAACCGGCACCCGCCGACCCCGGCCCCCCGGGGCCCCCGCCCCACCGCCGCCAGACAGCCCCAACAACCGGCGGCCCCCCCACCCCCAATCCAAACCAAACACGAAGACAGCCCCCAGCGAAGCAGCCCAGATCCCGACCCCAAGACAGTGCCAACCACCTGCAGCCATCAGGCCCCCCCCACCAACAACCGACCCTCAAAGTGGAGAGGCCCTCATCTTCCCCTTACATTAAGTGATGGAGCTGATCACAGGGGACCAGAGGGAACCAGATTCAGCTGACTGATCCTCTGAACAGACAGACATCGTCTCCAAGCTGATATGATCTAATAGAAGATTCTTAAACTGCCCATTACTCAGATTATTTCTGGATTTCCAATTTACAAGGATAGTTTTCTTTGCGATGCACAAGATGGTGAGAACCATGTAGACAGAGTTTATCGACATGTTAATTTCACCCAGATCACCTAAAAGGCACAGTGTGGGAGTTGCAGGGATATTGCATGTGAACCATGTTGACAGGCCTTCACACACCTGAAGCCAGAACCTCTGCACTGGTGTGCAGGACCACAAGGCATGGAGGTAGTTGTCAGTCATGTTATCATTGCAATGTGAACAGATATCAGATTGTGATAGACCCATCTGGAACATCCTTCGTCCTGTGTAATGAATTCTATGCAGAATTTTGAATTGTATTAGTTGTATATTTGAATTCTTTGTCATTTTGAAAGTATTTAAACATATTTGTGACCACGCATTTTGGTCAAAGTTATTAGATAAGTCAGCCTCCCATTTTAAGGTCGGAAGGAAGATTTCATCTTCTACCTTTGATAATATTTTATATATCTTTGATAGCAACTTTGGGGAACTGAGATTTAAGAATTCTTCGACCCCGAGAGGTAGCTGTCCCTGCAATTGATTAAAGGTATACTTTTTGCCTATGATAGATTTAAGTTGATGATATTCTAAAAATGCTGTGCTGCTGATTCCATATTGTGAGATGAGAGTATTGAATGATAGAAAGTTGCCATTTTCAATGATATGTTCAAGCTGGCTGATTCCTTTATTTCTCCACTGAGTGAAGTTTATCATCTTTTTGTTTTGCAGGATGTCCGGGTTGTTCCAGATGGGTGTGAGTTTACACGGGATCAGAGAAGATTTGGTTAGCTTTAGAAAGTCCCACCAAGCCATTAAAGAAGAACTGATGTTGACACTTTTAAAACGTTTAAACATTCGGTTAAATCTTTCAACCACGCAGGCTTTTAGATCACTGGCTGTGGCATAATGTATGATGTTGTGTTTCCTCATCAGAATCTTGAAACTTTTGTTGAAAAATTCTCTTCCCGCATCAGTCTGTAGTTTTTCAGGCGTCTGGCTCTCGCGAAAGACGGATTCAAAAGCAGACACCACCTCAGCCGCAGTCTTCTTTCTCAAAGCTCGCACGTACGCTAATTTGGAAAACACATCGATGACTGTGAGTAAATAACTATACCCATCATTTTCATCCGCTAACGCTCGCATATCGCAAAGGTCTGCCTGAAATTGTTTGAGAGGTCTTGTAACAAAAACTCTGTTCCTTGGAAAATGTACCCGAGCCGGTTTATGCAGAGTATAGGAGTCTTGAGATGATAAAAAGTCTTTCACATCTTCCACCCTGACTTTCTTTCCCGTCTCATCTTGAACCGCTTTATGAAGCCGCTCTACCCCGCCAAAACTACCAGGATGACTCAGCTTGTAATATAACCTCTTCATGACACGTTTCTCCGCCATCTCAATTTAAATTCACCCCCCTCTAACCGTCTGTCTGGCTCCTACTCATCCCTTCAGATGTGTCAACACCTAACCCGTCGTAAAAACTTCAAAAGACCTCAGAAGGAAGGAAGTTTTGGGGGGGGGGGGGGGGGGGGGGTGGACAAATGCACAGTGGACAAATGGTACACAAATGGTGCACAAATGGCGAGGGGAGGGGTTTATTGGGGGGCCATAAATCTTTCGGTTTGACATATAATACTGTATTCTGTTTTTTAAGATCAAACAAATCTTCTTTGTTTCTCTGAGAAGATTTTCTGGCTGAAGGTAGAACTTTCAGGAAAAGAAGAGTTCTTCAGATTTCCCTCCAGCCTGTTCTTCCAGTGAATGTCTGCTTTTCACAGGTTTTATCCATTGCTCTGCTTGATGGAGTGAATTTTTAGTACACTTAACATGTTTTTCTGTAACTTCTCTTTTTATGAAAAACAAACAAACATATTTCTCCATTTCTCTAATTCTGATCACAAAATCAGTCCTTATTTCATTAAACATCATGATTATTTTCCATGTCATGATCAAACACATAAAAACAAACTTATCGAGGAGTGCTGTATTTTATTTTATTTTTTTTTACTTGCTGCATTTTCAGCTGGCTGCAGTCTGTCAGGAGTCTATTCGTTACCCCATCAGTAACTGTGACTGAAACGTCTTCTTAAGGCAGCATTAGTCTTTTTCTTTTTTCTCAAAGGCTTTCTTTGCCTTTTCATATAAAAATAAATATAAATATAAACTCCTACAATCATAGCAACCACTATTAATACTGCTTTAGCTATTACTGCTAATGTTGCTCCTGTTATTCCTAGTCCAAGCACGGCCATCACCCTTTCAAACACCTTCACAAAGACTTCTGCTTCAGAGATGAGCTTTGCAGCCTTTGTGAGTTCACTGAACAGGTCCTTGATGGCAGACCAGACTCCCATCCAAACCCCTGTGGAGATCCCGGTCAGGTCGATCAGATATTTGTAAATGCAACTTCCAATCTTCTCCAGTAAACTGTCTGGTGATGGCTTCTCCTGTGTCAGAACCAGAATCACAACGTCTCTATTGTTACTGTATGAGAACAACAACATGGAAAATGTGATCCTTTAAATGGGAGTCAAATCAACACAAAGACAGAATTTGCTTTTTGACCTTTTGGGATTTTCTTTCAAAATAAAGTGCCATTTAGACCAACTTAATACAATGTCTCCATCAAATAAAGTTTTCAAAATGAAAAAAAGACTGATTCTAGTTCTGTGAATAGTTGCAATGAAAAAAATCTTTGGATAAGTCTACATTAATAAATCTCAATGTGATCAACTCTGACTGTTCTAATGTTTACACTTGTTCACGGCACAAATTCCAACAACCTGATAAATTGTAGACAGAAAAATCTAGATTATCACCTAATTTAAAGTTCACAGACTGAGTTAATTAAACTTGATGATGAGACGAAGACTGACCTGACCAGCAGACTTACCTTGACAGTCAACATCAGACTATCTTCTCTTAGCTGTACGATGTGCTCGCTCCGCTGCAGCACCGCCTGTTGATCTAACACAGAAGTGGTCAGATTAGTCATTTCAAGAAAGACATGACGGCTAAATGGAATTATTTTCACTGGTTCAGCTCAAAGAACTTCACATGATCAGTCACATTCAGCCGTTCACACACTGGGAGCATCTCCACAGTTAGAGAACAGAGATTCAACCTCAGACATTCAGAATCCAAGATGACCCACTGTCATATAGTTCAAATGAAACACACCCTCTGCTTTCCAACAGTCACATCTTATGGCATTATTAGACAGGAGCCAGGAGAAGACAGGACTGTGTGTTGTACGCTGTGTGCTGTCTGTCGACTGGACCTGTCACTAACAGGAGTATCCCCGGAGAAAGCCTTCTCTCCATCATTCCACATGGTGTCAGAAGCTCTTTGAGATTTGGACTCTACATGGAAATGGTCAAGTTTCACCCTTTCAGGGAACATTACTTTCTATAACCCCACAGACTGGCCTGACTGGAAACAGCAGTTTGAGTGTTTCGGCTTCGCCATGAAGCTTGATCAGGACGATGGCCAAGTGCAGGTGAGCTGCCTCATTTACGCCATGGAGAACGAGGCGGAAAACAACTAGAAGTCATTCACGTTTGCCCAGAATGATGACAGCAATGACTTTGCCACTGTAGTGGGGAACTTTGATGAATCTGTATTTCCCATGGATGAACATTATCCATGAGCGTGCACGTTTTCATCAGCGAGCACAGTGACCAGGAGAGAGAGCAGTGTTTAATCTGAGCCTTGTACGATCTGTTGGAGCACTGTGAGCCCGGTACTTTGAGAGAGGAGAATATTCTGTGATCAATCTTCTCTGAGTCATGCTACTCCCTACCAGCAGGTGGCGCCCTGTTCCCATCACGGTGAGCGCTGAGCACTGAGCAAGGCAGCTCTGGCAGGAAACAGCTGAAAGTCATCTCCTCTCTGTGACCCACTGGTTTGACAAAACACAGTTTTTACATGTTAAAATTCAAACTATTATGTCAATGCATGATCAGTGAGTTTGTGGTGTCAGAAGAGACTTATGGGATGTGATTCATACAATTAACATTATTCTGTGTAAATTGGGTGTTTTTCAGCAACTTTTTGTCCCTTTTGTTCCCTGATGACAGAAGAAAGTCTGAAGTTTCTTTAGATGGGTTCAGTGTTCATGTCGTCCTAAAACTCAATATTCTGTGGGTCTTGATCGTTCAGTGAAAATGCTCCAGAGCTCTGGCAGAGTGGAGCTGTTTGCTCTGAACATGGCCGCCAGTCAGAGTTAATCACAGCTGTACAACTGATTATTGAATATTGGAGAAGGTTCAGGATTAATACGTTCTATTTCATCCAACCTGTTTTCAGACGTGTGCAATGAAATACATGAGTGTGTTCATGTTTGGATATCTGTCTATTTATGATGATACCTCCACCGTGTTTCACAGTATGTGTTTATTATAAGCTAGGAATCGATCCGGTTTGGTTCAATGCACAGAAAAGAGTGAGAAAGCCAGGATACTGACATTATTTATGCACTTCTAACATTTGGAATAATAAAAACTAACCAGCTGATAATGGTCACAAAATACACCAGATTTCTGAATTAAGGAAACTGTTTTTTGCAGGAAATCAGCACCAAGTGGAGATTATGACCAGACAGCAGGATTGCAAAAAGCTTTTTTAAAACATAATGAGAATATTAGACTATTTAAAGGCTTGGTTAACTATAAGTTCTCAGACATATTGTCATTGTCAGTTTGGCTTTCCAACCTTTTTTGTTTGTTTGTTTTTTTTAAATTACATATAAATGACATTTCGTTCAATTAAAAGTGACTCAGAAAAGTCAAAGGATGAAGGTGATTGTTTCCCAGAAGGCCTGCTGGACTCTCTACCTGTCCCGCTGGATCCTGGTCCCGCTCGGTCCGGTCTTCTGTTCTGGTCTTGATTCTGCTCCAGATCAGCCTCGGGCTCGTTCCGATCCTCCAGAAAAGCTTTTCACATGAATCACTTTCTGAGTTTCCTTCATAGCCTCAGGAAACCTTTCAGCTACTGTGTCGTTGCGAAACTGCTTGATATGATCAGAAAGAGTTTTTTTTAATGTGTTCAGGAAGCTGGAGCAGAAAAACAAACTGAAGACAAGGAGAGAAAAACAAATGAAATCCCAAAATACAAACCTGAGAAGAAGAACAGAGGAGGATGAAGAGAGGAGAATTACAACACAGAACAGTTAGATTTGGGAAATTTTATTCCTTTTTATTTATTTTATTCCTGTTTATTCCTGCAGCTTCAGATTCTCAGTCCGTCCAATCACAGCTCAGTAAAGTCAGATTAGTGATGGAGGAATGTCAAAAGAAGATGTTTATAAAGATGCAAAACTCTCATTTCAAGAAAGGATTTCAGGAGAAAACATGCTGGTCCTTTACTTTTTAACAGTTTTATCTATTGAAATGATTCCTCCATATGTATTTTAAAGGTGCATTAAGGAGTTTGCACGTTTTATGTGAAACAGCGCCCCCTGCAGGCCTTGGGCGTAAAGCAGCTTAGTGACAAACGTGTCTGTACGGGAGAGAGGAACTCCTTCCTCGCTCGTTTAGTAGCGCTCAAGTAAAATTTAGGTTTCTTTCACCTGGTGGAGTCTGTGTGGAGCTGTGGCAGTGCTAGAAGCCAGTCTGTTCTTACTTTCTGGAAGATCCTGCTCAGTTGTTGCTCACTAAGCATCTGGCGGAGTAATGGCGGACAAAACGAAACTTAACCAGCCGGAGCGCGCATTACGTCATTCCTTTCAAATTCTCCCGAAAAAATCTGGTGCCGTATGGAGGTAAATTTGTGTCTTTATTTTTCAATTAAAAAAAAAAGTTGCTCCAATCGCAAAACATGTTTTCAATCAGAAAAAAACTTCACTTCAATCAAAAAAAAAAAAAAAACATTTTCAATCAAAGAAAAAACTTGTTCAAACTAAAAAAATATATATATTTGATACCCCAAAAAACTGCATATAAACACGTTTTTTCTTTGATGGAAATTTTTTTTGGTTGAAAATACATTTTTTGGTTGAAGTCCTATTTTTGGATTTGAGCCATATTATGGGTAGGACATTTGTTTCTTTATTATTCAATCAAAGATATAACTTCAATCAAAAAAATGTTTTCAATCAAGCAAAAAAAAAAAAAAATGTTCGGAGTGTTTCGACTTTGTTTTGACTTTCAAACACCTTTTTTTCTGATTGAAGTGAAAAAGTTTTGAAGCTTCTTTTTTGAAACCTCTTTTTTGAAGCCTCTTTTTTGAAGCATGTTTTTTGATTGAATCATTTTGACACAAACGTCCCGCAGTGGGCGGAGCTTCTCTATTGGTCGGGCATGTTTGAGTGACAGGTGTCCACACCAATGACAAATCTCTCCAGAAGAAGCTGGAAGCTGGAAGCTAGCTGCTTGTTTGTGCGGGGAAGTCAGTTTCTATTTGCAGCTGTCGTCATGCTGTTGCATTGTGGGATTGTTCAGGTCTCGCTTGCGAGCTACTTTCCGATTCGCATTTTCTGAGTGCGGCATTATTTCTTCAAAACGGGAAGATCCTGTTGCGTGAAAGGCGAACACAATCGGTCACGTCGATGGCATGGGAGCAGGACAGACAACAATCTACGTTTTTTCCAGTTTCCCAAGTGGAAAAGAAGTTACGGAGAGCAGACTGAGGAAGAGGCGTCGGATGGCGTGGGTCGCAGCAGCGACATGAAAGAAGAACATCACTTTAGACTCCATATCTGACAACATGCTTGTTTGGTCTCGCCTTTTTCATAAAGGCAAGTAAGTGAGTTTATTAGTTTTTAAGCGATGCTACTGAAAATGCGGTTTCTTTGTGAATGAAGTTACGTTAGCGGTGAAGCTAGTTTGAAGCTGCCTCAGCAGCTGCGAGCCAACTTCACTTATAAACTCCGGTCAGAGGAGGAGGGCAGTAGAGATGGGATGATCACTTCATGCTAAATCTTTTTATTTTATTTCTTCATCTTAAATTTAAACGTTACGGAGGGAGTGACCTTAAAGATCCAGTCAGACCTGCTGTCCGAAAGACGACACGTCTTGTCAGTTCTGTCCTCACAGACAGATAAACACACTCCCTGGTACACCGCAACAAACAACAACACATCAGATCTGGGGCCTTACCTATAAAGCTTGCGGCGCACAAAACGAGCCCCAAACCTTGCGGTGCCGCCCCTCTGCGCCAAAGCAGGTACCTATATACATTTTGCGAAGGGAAAAAATGCGCGTGACTTTGCGGTCCTCACCGCCAACAAAATAGGTGCCGTACGGGACCGCACAATTCAGAAAAACTACGTGGAGACGACTAAGCAGAAGGAAACGGAATTGAAAAGCCTTTATTTGTCCCGCATGGGGAAACTGCAGGGCTGCAGCGGCAAGAAACGTAGAAAGAAAAGTAGAAAAATACAAAGCCCAACCATACAAGGAAAAGTTAAAGATAGTTTGTATGTAAAATTAGATATAATTGCATAACAGGAATATACTGACCGACACAACTAATTATTTAAGTTGAATTAAATATAACGGAAATAAATCGGAAGACACATTTAATTAAATAATAGATAGAAGCCGACAGATATAAATCAAACTTAATTTACACCAAGATCCAAGACAGATATAACGAAATAAATAACAGACATAAGTTCGATATAATTTAAATATACATTTAAGACAGACAGTGAGTGGTGATGAGCACATGAGGGGAGACACTTTGAGGAAGTCATGTTCAGTGGCTTTGGAATGTGTCCATCCTGTACCATCTCCTTTCTGCATCTTCTAAAGTAAACACAAAATAAATAGTTCACAGGGAGCAATCAAACACATCACATATAAACATGTACAATGTCTTTGTCTCTGCACTTACAAATACCGACTGTCCCTTGTATGACAATTTTTCTCATGATACACACTTCAAAGTGTTCACAATTAAATGGCAAATTGACACAAAAAATGTTTGCTATTTAGCCATGGCCATATCTGACGTCCGAACCCCGAATCATCCCGGGTTCACAGCCTCTATGCTGCAGCGCATTAAATCCTGCTGACTCCAGAGGCAAAACAATTTAGATAATGCCTGGACGCACAATCATATTGTGCAACCATTTCCACTACATTTTTATGTTAAGTTTTTTTTTTCCTTTTTTTTAAAAGGTGTTTCCGCAATGTTGAGACTATGAATTATGACAACTCACCTTCAAGTCGGACCACTTTTTTCACTTCAGCAGTAGTGCGCCCGATGGCTCTGACCACGTTGTGGTCACCTGCTCCCACTCAATATTTTTCCGTCTGTCCCTCCACTGCTGTGTCCTCCAGAGAGGACAGCAGACCGGCTCTCCACCTCACCAATAACGGCAGCAGCATCACCTCAGTCCTCCACAGCAGCAGATCCACCGCCTGCATGCGGCGCGTCTCACCTGCCGGCCACACTTGTGTTCTGCAGCGAGACGCTGATCGCCTTGAAAAGGAAAAGCTGCGTTGTTTTCTGCTGAATGTGCGATTAAATTGTAAATGCCATGATTATGCACACTTTTGCTCATTTGGCTGATCATAAAGTGTTTTCTATCGTTTTCGTTCGTTTCTTTATGTTTGGAATAAGATTTAAAATGTTGCTTTTTTTTTATTTGAATGCTTCAACACAACCCGCCCGAATGTCATTAAAATCTTAATTTTTCGACACTTCATCCGCCTGATCCGCGGTTATCTGCAGGCTCCGCGCGTGCGCCTCACCGTCTAATATACCCAAATTTCATTCATGAGTTCATTTGCATACCCATATATGGTGCCAAGGGGTGGAGTTGGGGCAGGATTGTGGGTGTGATCGGCCACGACACGTTCTCCGCAGGATTTGAAACCGTGACTTGGAAATTGCGAACAGCTGTGCGGCGCACTTTTTTTTGGCTCCCGAATTTTTTTTGCGGACAGAAGTTTGCGTTGCGTTCCCACGCACCATTATTGTCAGATTTTCCCGCAGGGTTTTATAGGTGAGGCCCCTGATCTCCTTCTGAAAACAAACATACAGTCATTGATTTGTTTGCTATAACTGATCAAACTAAATTTACAACACATCAAATCAAATCAAATTTTATTTCTAAAGCGCCTTCCAACTGCCAAACGGAGCACAAGGTGCTTAACAGAGTAAAACAAAATAAATAAGTAAAAACACTTTAAGAAACAAAGTACTAAAAGGGGCTAAACATCAAACGCTAAATGAAAAAGGTGCGTTTTCAGATGACATTTAAAAACATTAAGTGCAGTGATAGACTTTAAATGCAGAGGAAGAGAGTTCCAGAGCTTCGGGCCAAGAACAGCAAAAGAGCGGTCACCAAACTTTCTATATCTTGCCCTGGGGACAACCAAGGAGGTGTGGCTTAACGAGCGTAGAGTCCTGGCAGGTTGATAAATTTGCAACAGCTCTGAGATGTAAGGGGGGGCATACCCATTAGTAGCCATAAACACAAACACCAGAATCTTGTACTGGACTCGGAACCGCACCGGAAGCCAGTGGAGAGCTTGAAGGACCGGAGTCATGTGTGAGTATTTTGAGGAGTTGGAGATGAGACGAGCTGTTGCGTTCTGAACCAACTGAAGTTTATGGAGGAGTGAGAGATTCAGTCCAGCGTAAAGGGCGTTACAATAGTCAAGTCTTGAGCTGATGAGACCATGAGCGGCCTTCTCTAAATCTGCCCGAGACAAGAATGGCTTAACTCTGCTCAGAAGCCTTAGTTGGAAAAAGCCCGCCCTCACAACAGAACTGATCTGCTTTTCAAAGTTAAGTTCATTGTCAAAAATCACACCCAGATTCTTCACAGCAGAAGCAAATTGTGGGGTGGATGAACCAAAATCTGGGGAACTGTGGGTTGGGTCAGAACTGAAGTGGATATATTCAGTCTTTCCCCCATTCAAATGAAGGAAATTCTGTGACAACCAATGTTTGATGGTGTGGAGACAGTTATTGAGGGGATCTAACACAGAGCGATCATTATAGATAACTGGAAGATAAATCTGGAGATCGTCTGCATAAAAGTGAAATTGGATGTTGTGACTGGAGATAAGTCGACCAAGCGGTAGCATATATAATGAAAACAGAATGGGATCAAGAATAGAGCCTTGAGGCACTCCAGACGAGAGAGGAGCAACAGAAGACGCAAACTCATTTATATGTACCGTGAAAGATCTGCTTGAGAGATAAGAGGAAAACCACTTGAGAACCGCACCCTGCAGGCCTACAGTGTGTTGAAGTCTTGAAATGAGGATGGAATGATCCACGGTATCAAAGGCAGCGGTAAGATCTAATAACACCAAGACAACAGAACTTCTGTTGTCTAGAGCTGTCAATATATCATTATGGACCCTCAACAGCGCAGACTCGGTGCTATGTCTCGACCTGAAGCCTGATTGAAATTTGTCTGCAATACCATTAGAATTAAGGTGAGAGAGAAGCTGCAAAAAAACAAGCTTCTCCATCAGTTTGGACAAAAAAGGCAGGTGAGAGATAGGACGGAAGTTAGATAAGAGGGAGGGATCCAGACCGGGTTTTTTAAGCAATGGTTTTACGATGGTGTGCTTGAGAGCAGCTGGCACAATGCCCAAACTAAAACAGCTGTTTATGAAGGAAACAAGGCATGGGCCTAAGATGTCAACAGCTTCCTTCATAATATGAGTAGGGACAGTGTCTAGTGCACAAGTTGTAGACTTCAAACCCTGGACAGCTATTTTGAGGTCCTCAAGAGTAACAGGGTCAAAACTCTCAAACACACATTGTGCAACAGAAATGGATGTGAAGGCTGTAGGAACAGGTGTAATCGCTTGCCTAATAGACATAACTTTGTCCAAAAAATATTGCTTAAAAGCATTGCATTGGGGCAACAGTAGCTCAGTTGGTAGAGCAGGTCGTCTTATAACCGGAAGGTTGGCGGTTCGATCCCCGCTCCTGCAGGCGTAAAACTGGCGTGGTGTCCTTGGGCAAGACACTTCACCCACCTTGCCTAGTATGAAAGTTGTGAGAGTGAATGGTTGGTGGTGGTCGGAGGGGCCGATGGCGCAGATTGGCAGCCTCGCTTCCGTCAGTCTGCCCCAGGGCAGCTGTGGCTACAGTCGTAGCTTACCACCACTGAGTATGGTGTGAAAGGGTTGATGTGATATTGCAGTGTGAAGCGCTTTGGGCTCTGTCAAGCAGGGTAAAAAGCGCTATACAAGTGTAGTCCATTTACCATTGCAGGTTTGTTCAGAAACGTCGTTCAGAGCAACAGACACAGGGTTAATTACAGAATTAATGGTTTTGAACAGTACTCCAGGGCGGTGGCTATTGCTCCTGATGAGATTGGAGAGGTACTGCCTTTTAGAATCCCCTACTGCCCTCTGAAAGGCGGTGAGGCTGTCCCTAAAAATGTCCAGTGACACCTGTAACCTGTCTTTCTTCCATTTGCGTTCCGCTTGTCTGCACCGACGCCTCAGGGCGTCACAGTAGTCACAGTCTTAAAAGGTGCTACAGAGTCCAGGATCTGGGAGCAGGTGGAGTGGAAGGCGGAAAGGAAGCGGTCTGGACATAAAGGAGATGTCAGTTCAGGAGCAGAGCAAAGGCCAGATGCAGAAAAGGCAGCCGAAAAGTCCTTTACAGCAGATGAGGTAAAGATGCGGCGGCGTTGGGGGGCAGTTGGCGTGGGCGCAGGTTTGGCAGATGCCAAACTGTATAAGAGAGTGATCGGTGATAGGAAGAGCTGACAACTCACAGATTGATACTGTGATCCCCCGAGAGATAATTAAGTCCAATGTATGACCTAACCTGTGAGTGGGACCAGATATAGACTGTGTGAGATCCAGAGAGTTTAGGAGAGATTTAAAGTTATTGGCCAACTCATCTGAGGAGCAGCAGACATGGATGTTAAAGTCCCCACAGATTAGGATGTTATCAAACTTTGGCATAAACTCTGCTAGAAACTCGGAAAACTCACTCAGGAAATCCTTTTTCAGTTTAGGTGGCCGATAAATGACAGCACACAGAATGGGACAGGGCAGAGTCAATACAAACATTTGGAGCTCAAAGCTGGAGTGCCCCCTGGTGGACAGTTGGCGGCAGTTCAAGGACTGCTTGTATACGGTGGCTATCCCTCCAGCCCTTCCCGTTTGTCTCGGGGAGTTTAGGAACAGGTAGCCGGAGGGGAGGAGCTCCGAGAACAGACTGACATCACCTGGTGGCAGCCACGTTTCCACGAGGAAGAAGAAATCCAGATTGCGGGAGGAGATGATATCATTGAAGACAAACGTTTTCTTGTTGATCGATCACATCTTAGAGGAGAACACAGCCAGCTTCAGCAGCAGCAAAATATGTCAGATGATGTTACAGCCTGAGAAACAATCAACACAACAACAAATCCATCTTCACCTGTCTGTATTTACAGTCCTTGTAACTATGTGCAATGTCATGCAAGAATCCAGTGTTTACTAGCTTTCTCAACTAAACCTAACCAGTGTTTGCAGGTCAACCAGCCTATGAAATGATGGAGACTGATCCAGACTGGACACCTTCCCTACATCTGGACACACATCAGTCACACCGACCAATGAGGCGCTCTGCAAGGCGACGTTGGTGGGAGCAGCTAGGGAAAGTGTCACCGCAAGCACCAGAGACGGGAGTCCACCGGGATGCAGAGACTGGAGAGCTGCAGACCGAGGAGGGGACCTCGGAGCCTGGACAGAATCACAGAGTGAGGATGAGACACCTGATGCTGAGGAAGACATCAGTCAGCTGGTTACAGAAGATGACACACACATACACACAACACCAGTCAGGATGCCACACAGACTGACTGTGACCTCTGTGAGTTGTTGTTGTGACATGTGCGGAGGTCAAACTCCCAGCATTAAAGGCTGCTGTCAGTCAGCAGCCAGAGATGTGGAGGAAACCAGGAAAATGGCACGTTTGAGGATTCATGTTGAAAGGGTCACTGGAAATACCCGTCAGGAATATAGAATCTTGTCAGGCAAGGGCGGACTGGCCATCGGGAGCACCGGGAGGTTTCCCGGTGGGCCGCTGCCTCAGTGGGCCGGTCGGACCACGAGAAAAAAAAAAAAGTCTGACGCGACACCGCCAACAGCGCTATGGTCCGCTCCACAAGGAGGCTGGGCTGTCAGCTGGACAGCTCCTGATGCCATAGGCTGGTTTACCTGGGATTGCTGCTGATAGCCAATCACATTTCATCCCTGCGTCACCTGTCAATCACACACAGCCGAGACGGACATCTGACGGCAACTTTGGATGGATGCAAGAATGCACAAAATATGGAGAAAAACAAAACAAAACAAAACGAAAAGGTGGCGCTGAGAAGCTCAGGGACAAAAAGAGAAAATCCCTTCATGACTGGCAAGTAAGTTATGTTTGGTACTTGTTGATGCTTTGATGAAAATGTATTTGGTTAAAGTGAGATAATTCAGCACAGCGACATTTCCTGTAGATGTGAACCTGGCTGTGCTGTTGCTAATTATGATGGGATGGGGTCTTTCACCTTTGTAGCCACGTTGTCGTCTGGTTGAAATTAACCTGTTCTTATCAATTAATTGACTGTAATACTAAATGACCATAAATTAATGAATTGTTTACTTGTCTGTACAAGTTCGCTATCAGAATAATTCCATGATACCATCCCAGAATTTATTATTTTTTTTCTTTTTTATGTAAAATACCTACTGATGATGATGCGTGATGATGATGATTGGTAAACTAGCATAATTAATAATATTAATCTCTTATCTAGATTAAATATAACCCAGATGTGGACAGAGAAGTGAATCCCAGACTTGTTATGGTAAGGCTGATGACAATAATGCTTGTTTGCCCAACCATAACCCACATGCACTAATATCAAATGCTGTTGACAGTAAACCACTAAAACTGCTCTAACAATTCACACTGACAATCATTTTTGTAGTCTGATGTCCCTGCTGCTGACACAGAAGGCCAAGGACAAGAAGTCAGGTTCCCCCCATCAGTTTATTGTTTCACAAGGCCAAAGCCAGAGACTTAGACGTCTTCCTCCATTTTCACCACAAGCAGAAGGCAGACAGCCCTGTAGTGCAGAGGCCATTTTGTTTGATGGAACAAACCAGAAATGACTGACATATAATGAACAAACCAAAACACTCTTCTGCTTTCTTTGCATGGCTTATGGTAATGTTGAGATAGCAGCTCCTTTATCACTGACGTGACCACCTTCACCCACGAACACCTGAGAGTCGATGAGTATGACAGACAGCAAGTATGCAAGAGGCGACAAGTTTTGGAGCGCATCATGGATGTGATCAAGCTCATCGGCAAAAGGGGTTTGAGTCACAGTGGAAAGCAGGCAGAAGCAGCACACACCTTAGATGATGAGACTATTGATCATGGCTGTTTTTTAGAGATCATTCTTTTACTTGGAAAATATGATGTCTGTCTCAAGGAACACCTCACTCTCAATATAGAAAAAAACAAACAAATCCATCAGTCTGACTCTGGATCAAGAGGAGGTAGAGGTTCCCTTGTCACTTTCCTATCAAACAACCATCAACTACATCATCACCACTATCCAATAGCCTACTATATGAAGGTCACCATCGGCACCGAAATCCGGGAATATTTCTATTCACATTGCGTGTGACTTAGCTACTTACCAATCTTTAAATTAGTGAATGACTTATTGTTACAGACTCTTGAACTAACATTTACAATATGGAACTATTAGTTTTAACCCAGGTTTCAGGATGGGATGATGTGTTATTATAGCTAATGTCATGTTTTGTCTCTCACCCATATAGGCTGGCATGTGTTCCAGAGGGGACCCGGAGAGGACTGTGATCCACATTGTGGATGGTTGTAAACATTTTAACACAACTGACTAACAAAGGTTAAGGTATAAATAACTATAAGTTTTTATATTGTATTATTGTGTATAGTTGTTTGTATAATAGCTGCACAGTTTTTATTTTATATAAAGGATAAGTTATCACGCTGTTTGTATAGTTGCTTGCTGTGTAGTTTATGTATCTATAATATATATATAGAAATAATATTTACATCTATATTGTTCATCTATTTTTAAATAAAACAAACTTTGTGAAATGAACTTATTGTTGTAATTAAGTTGCCCTCTAGTGGTTTACTCATGGTATAGACAGGTGGTGTCACTAACAGACTGGCAAATAGGTAAGCTAAATTCTATTGTACCAACATGCTATAAAATCATAATATAGCTACAGTTAATTTACAGTAACCTACTTAAAGCTTAAGGTTAATTATTATTATACGATTGTGGTCCAAATTGGTTCTTTTTTCAGCGAGGAACTCAGGAACATGAAACTTGTGTTGCTGGCTGGTTGGTTGCCACACTACGCATGAAGTGGGCCAGTCTGTCCATGTCTCCCGGGCCACTTTTACCCCCCAGTCCGCCCCTGTTGTCAGGGACCATACCCAGACACATGATTCTTCCATGTGAAGGTGAAGAAGTCACACTGCTGGATAAGATTCTAAATGCGTGCTGTGCCCTGACAAACCACCGCCCATCAGTAGTGTAGTGACCTGGACAGTGAGCACAGGCCGGATGTAATATATCTGTATGTAGTCAGACCAGTAAAAGCCCTGAAGTTTTTTTTCCTCAATATTTGTGGAAGCGCATGTTTTTATTTCTGACATACAATAATAAAGCTTGTCACTGACACTTTGAGTCTTTTTGAGTTCCTGCTTTTTGTTAGCACATATGTGGTACAATGACCGAGCAATAAACCCCTTTTTGGAAATTCGCATGCACAGTTCGTGATCCAGCATTAAAGAAAACCAAGGCAGTGATGGCAAAATATATTATGTTTATTTTAGAATTTTGCTGAAGTGTAACAATTTAGATAAAATATTTTGATAAGCACCATAGCCCAAATAATCAAAAAAAGTAAACATGGGATTCAGAAATTAAACAAATTGAATACACACAAAATTAATAAAGAAACTCCAAATCAAACAATTAATGGCAAACCAAAAAGAATTCCAAAACCCATATCTTCTTCTATCTTTAAAGTGCTGTAGTGCTTAAAGTGCTTAAGATGTTAAAGTGCTTTGAGTCTGTGCACAATGTGCAAATGGGCAAAGGGTAAAGTGCTTTTAGTTTGAGGTAGATGTTAAAATACTAAACACTAAACCACAAAACCCAAAAGCAATCCCTTCATTAACTCAAAGAAAACACTAAACACTACAGAATTAAGACAGGCTATCAGTGCTAAGGGGGACAGGGGAATTAATTTATTAGAGATATCTTCTTTAAAACAATAGTTACTTTAAGACAGTACAGGAATTAGAGAGCTTAATGAAATCATATTTAGAGCTTAAAGAACAGCAGCGGCCAACTATAAACAGAAGAATGTTTATGAAAAACCAGCCGATTGCCTAAACATCCGTGTTTTTGTAGATTTAATAAGCAAACTTAAGTTCAGCTCGACACAACCGCACCCTGCACCCGAGCTCTCAAACGCCGAACCTAACCCACCGGTGGTCGATCAGCTGATTAAGTAGCGTGAAGAGAGGGAGGGGACCGGGTGGTGCGTTCAAGGCCCCTCCGCTCACAGAACACTTCAATCACCCACTCGGTTACACATAAGTAACGACTGTTGGTTCTGATAATTAACTGTGCTCCTCATTAGTAATTACTTCTTGATCATTTAGTGAAGAGAAATGGTCAGTATGGGAAAAAGTACTGAAATGACAAGTGAGACATTTTCTTTTTTCTGGAATTTATTGTATTTCACACACTCAGCAGCAGCAACACACTCAGCAGCAGCAACACAGTAATATATGAAAAAACAACAGTAAGAACGATATGCATGGCAGCTAACATCAATGGAGCACGTCATGGTCACATAATGTGTGGTAAATGTGTCCAACATCAGTAAAACAACATTAGAGGAACAATGACTGCAGATCCATCAGTCCCGGTCACCGGTGCATGCTGCAGACCAGCAGCTCACATGGAGCAGAACACGGGCAGATCCTGCACCCAGCCACTGCTGAAATGTCCGTGAGCTTCCAGAGATTTATAATTTCGGAACTGCTCACACAGGCAGGCGCTGACACCGTAAGCCAAGTAGTTTGTGGATCCATCACCAAAGTCAGAGGCAGCAATGCGGCGTCGGAGCTCCACTACACCCTGAAATAGAAACTGACTTCCCCGCACACACCAGCAGCTAGCTTCCAGCTTCTAGCTTCTTCTGGAGAGATTCTCATTGGTGAGGACACCTGTCACTGAAACATGCCCGACCAATGGAGAAGCTCCGCCCACTGCAGACGTTTGTGTCAAAATGATTTAATTAAAAAAGAGGTTTCAAAAAAGAGGTTTCAAAAAAGAGGCTTCAAAAAAGAAGCGTCAAAACTTTTTTCACTTCAATCGGAAAAAATGTGTTTGAATGTCAAAAAGTCGAAACACTCCGAACATTTTTTTTGCTTTGATTGAAAACATTTTTTTATTGAAGTTATATCTTTGATTGAATAATAAAGAAACAAATGTCCGACTCATAATATGGCTCAAATCCAAAAATAGGACTTCAATCAAAAAATGGATTTTCAACCAAAAAAAATTTAAATCAAAGAAAAAACGTGTTTATATGCAGTTCTTTGGGGTATCAAATATTTTTTGGGGGTTTGAACAAGTTTTTTCTTTGATTGAAAATGTTTTTTTTTGATTGAATTTTTTTCTGATTGAAAACATGTTTTGCGATTGGAGTAACTTTTTTTTTGATTGAAAAATAAAGACACAAATTTACCTCCATAGTGCCGGACCGGCACTGCAATTTTCAAGTGAAATTTAGAGCTGTTAGAGGTACTGGTAATGAATATGTCAGGGCACATTGTACACATCATTAAAAATGTGTAACATATTTATGGTGGAAAATAAGTATTTTTAAGGTTGTAAAACTCCTTAATGCACCTTTAAATAACATCTTTTCAGATTGGATCTTTTCTGAAGCCGTTTTTATGTTTATTGTATTTTAAACCTCAATATCTCTAATCTTTCACATTCACTGCTGTTTGAAGCAGCTGCTCCTCCATCCGTACTGTGGAGATCAGATACACCTGGACAGCTGTCCATCACACACACACACACACACACACACACACACACACACACACACACACACACACACACACACACACACACACACACACACACACACACACACACACGGAGAACCTTTAATTCCATGATCATCAACTTTATTAATGTGTTGGTGAAGGAGAAGCAGAGCAGCAGTGACTCCAGCAGATTAACACTGATTATAATAAAAAGCACTGCTGCAGAAAATCAACAATATATGAACTCTTACTGACTCTGAGACAGTTCTGAGACGGTTCTTTGGAAAGTTCAATGAAACGGTTTCCTCATCTGATTTAACATTTCCGCTCACTGCAGCTGACGAGAGAAGAGAGACGTTTCCTGTCTGAGCAGCTGTGGCTGAATAACACCTTCAGAGAGACTGAGAAATTCATCTTCAAAGGATTAAAACACACAAAACTATAAAAGGGAAGATTTTCTAACGCATAAAGTGAAATAATGAAATAAAAATAAGAATACATGTTCCATTAAAGGAAATAAAAACAGAATAGAAATAGAAATTAAGCTAAAACGAAATTTAAAAAAATAATAAAAAAAATTTACAAATCTCCAAAAGACTCAAGACGTATCTTCTAAAGGTGTATCTTCTAAAGACAGCATGAAGTTTCTTCTTCTGTTGTGTAAAGCTGTTCCCGCCTTTTTCACTGCATCCCACACTGTTTCTGCATCCTGAGCTGCTTCATGTCCAATAGCACCGCCCACAACTCCCCCTGCTGCAGCCGAGACAGCGACAGCTGCTCCAACAGCTAATGCTGCTTTCCCTCCTGCCGACACTGCTGCAGATGCCGACACTGCTGCAGATGCCGACACTGCTGCAGATGCCGGCACTGCTGCAGATGCCGGCACTGCTGCAGATGCCGACACTGCTGCAGATGCCGGCACTGCTGCAGATGCCGGCACTGCTGCAGATGCCGACACTGCTGCAGATGCCGCCACTGCTGCAGATGCTGACACTGCTGCAGATGCTGCCACTGCTGCAGATGCTGGCACTGCTGCAGATGCTGACGCTGCTGCAGATGCTGCAGATGCTGCCACTGCTGCAGATGCTGCCACTGCTGCAGATGCTGCCACTGCTGCAGATGCCGACACTGCTGCAGATGCTGACACTGCTGCAGATGCTGACACTGCTGCAGATGCTGCAGATGCTGCCACTGCTGCAGATGCTGCAGATGCTGCCACTGCAGATGCTGCCACTGCTGCAGATGCTGACACTGCTGCAGATGCCGACACTATTGTTGACACTCTCATGAACTCATGTCTCACAGCCGTTACAACTACTCTAACCAGAGCCTCTACGCCAAACAAAGCTCCCAACAAAACCCCCGTTGCGACCCCGGCCAGTTCGATCAGCCATCTGTTTCCCACTTGGCGTCTGGCCTGGTTTCTGATCTCCTCTGGTGACAGGTCTTCTGGAGATGACTGCCTGATTTGCTCCTCCTCTCTCTGGATTTCTCTCTCCACAGCTTGCAGCATGTCGTTGGTGTAGTATTGGCCGTTTCTTTCCACCGTTAGCTCGATGGTATTCAGTAACTCTTCCCTCTGGAAGCGGTTGCTCCTGTAGTCGTTCTGCAGCGTGTTGTTGTTCCAGTCTTCGTTATCAAAGACGTGGCACCGGCCGCCACACCTGTTCACCAGGTCTCTCAGCTTTGGATTCTTACTGACGAACTCCTCGATTTTCATCCCATTACGAAGCTGTTTTCCGAAAGTGAAGACGACCACGGCGTGTTTCAGAGCGTCTTCAGAGAAATACTCACATATTCTGCTGATGACGGCTTGCTCCTGCTCTGTGAATCTCTCAACTTTCAGGACGATGAGAAAGGCGTGAATTCCAGGAGCACACTCTGTAATGCACCTCAAGATCTCAGACCTCAAAGCTTCCTCTGTCTTTTCTGTATCAAACAAACCAGGCGTGTCGACCAAAGTGATCTTTCTGTCACTGACATCTCTGGTTTCAGCTTTACATGTGGCAGTTCCAGAGACAGAAGAATGATGTACAGTGAACAAGTTCTCTCCAAGTATGATGTTAGCGAGGCTGCTTTTCCCACAGCCAGTTTTTCCCAGCAGGACGATCCGCTTTGACTCTGAGGAAGAAAAAAAGACTGCAATTAAGCATATCTGGGGGGGGGGGGCGCTGGTGAGCAATAACATGTAGGACGTGTTTTGGCGTTGCTCCCGACCTGGGCGAACTTTTTTTCATTATTTAAACTTTTAAAGTTGACCCCAAAGAGATCTCATCCGCTCACAAGAGGCTAACGCTCCAATTTTCCTGATTCCCAGACCGACACAACATTTGGAGCAGTATTAAAGTGGCTATGAGCAAAGGTAGATCTGCTAAGGACCAGGCCGCTAAAGCCTCGGGCTCTGTTAGAGATGCTAGTGACGAAACGACGGATCTGTCCGGGGTGATGTCGGCTATCGCGAGCAGCGAGGGCAGGATACTGGCCCGAATAGACTCAAGCACACAAGATCTAAATGCCAAAATAGACTCCATACGGGAGGATATGGCAAAGCAAGAGTCCCGGGTGAAAGATCTGGAAGATGGATTAAACACATACTCGGAGAAAACGATGGAGATGGAGGGAGATGTTAGCCAGCTGAAGTCGGAGGTTGCTATGCTACAGCTGAAGCTAGAGGACTTGGAGGGACGGCAACGCCGGTGCAATGCGCGCATTGTTGGGATAAAAGAGGGGCTCGAGAACAGCGGAGGCCAGCGACCTACAGATGCTGTCGCCAAAATTCTTCAGGAGCTGCTGAACCTCGACTTCACCCCGACTTTGGACCGGGCGCATCGCAGCTTACGACCCCCACCCAGTGAAGGAGAGCCCCCGCGAGTGATTGTGGTGAAATTTCATTACTTTCAGGAGAGAGAGATGGTGTTTCGTAAAGCTGCTAGCACAACTTCACTGACTCTCCAGGGCAAGAAAGTGAGTATTTTTCCTGACTATACCGCCGCAGTGGCTAAAAGGAGAGCAGCTTTCACTGAGGCTAAACGACTCCTCCGGAGCTGTAAAGGGATCAAGTTTGGGATCGTTTTCCCAGCTGTGCTTCGCATTACGTTGCCATCCGGTCAAGAGAAGCGTTTTGAGGACTCGACAGAAGCAACGGACTATATTCGGAGGAATCTGAAGCCTTAAGACATGGACTTTTTCTTTCTTTTTTTTTCTCTCTCTGCAGATGGGATCAGTCTTATGATCGACTGGTGGCATTAGCTGCTAACTGAGGCTGGTGGCTAAGTGCTAACCAGCCTGATCACTCTGAGACGGTGATGGGAGGGTAAGGTGGAGTGGACACTTTGCGTTTGTTTACTTCACAGTTTGTATTGTTTACTTTTGTTAAAATCAAGAGATGTGGCTCTTATTCTCTGTTGTTTATAAGGAAGGCAGCTACATTATGCTCACTCTGCAGAAGGGCTATTTTCGTTATATTCTTATGGAAAAGTATTTGATTTACCTTCAAGAAAGAGTTAAGAACCAAGATAAGACATTATTTTATGATGAGGAATTTGCAGGGGTTGACATTTGGATGGGATGTATTAAAACTTAAAATAATAGGGTTTGTGAAATACTCTTTGGTGGAAGATGGTTCGCCCCGGTTGGGGCTCGTAGAATTAGCGGAAGGTTATTGGCTTTGTTATGCTAGTGAAAGGGTGTGCGACTGCTGGGGAGTTAGGTCAGCACGGGTTTTTGAGGCTCTTTGTTTTTGTAGGTTACAGACAGGGCAATGTGTTTTTGTTTTTTGTTTTTTTGGTTTGTTTGTTTTTGTTGTTTTCTTTCTTTCTTCCCCCACTTGTTTTGTTTCTTAACCAAATACGCCTGACACACTGAGTGTGGACAACATTCGGTTTTTGAGTTGGAATGTTAAGGGGATGCATAATCCAGTAAAACGCAGTAGAATCTTTGCTCATTTAAAGTCTTTGAAGTCTGATATTGTATTTCTACAGGAAACGCACCTCCTAACCACAGATCAGGTAAAATTAAGTAAGGCATGGATAGGTCAAATATTCTGTTCAAAAAGTGAGCATAGAAAGAGGGGCACAGCCATATTAGTGAAAAAAAATACTCCTTTCATTTCTCAATCAGTCATATCCGACTCAAGGGGTAGATATGTGATAGTAATGGGGGATCTGTGTGGCACACGAGTGGTGTTAGCAAATGTGTATGGACCAAATTGGGACGACCCGTTATTCTTCTCAAATTTCATAGCAAATCTTCCGGATTTGAATGACCATCAGTTGATATTAGGAGGGGATTTTAATTGTGTGCTCCACCCATATCTAGATAGGTCTAACCCAAGACCTAATAGCAAAATTTCTAGGGCAGGTGCAGTTATCAATTCATTTGTGGAAGCTTATGCACTGTTTGATCCTTGGAGAAAAAAGAATCCAACAAAAAAGGAATACTCTTTTTTCTCACCAGTACACCACTCGTATGCCAGGATTGATTTTTTCCTTCTTGACAATAGGATGCTTCCCACGGTCAGAGGGTGCCAATATAGCAGTATTGTTATATCGGACCATGGCCCAGTTGTACTGGATATAGGTCTTCAGGGCTGTCCTAGAATTCGGCGTACTTGGCGGTTAGATCCATTGTTATTATCCAAAAATTCATTCAAGAAATTTCTTTCGCAACAAATAGACATGTTTCTGGAAATAAATGTCACTCCAGACGTGCAGCCAACAACCATATGGGAGGCCCTTAAAGCCTACCTAAGGGGTCAGATTATTTCTTATTCAGCATTTGAAAGAAAAAAATTGAATCGGCGTACGGATGACCTAATCAATAATATAGCAGAAGTAGACCGCTTATATGCCAATTCCCCAACTCCTGAACTCTATAAGAAAAAATTACTGCTAAAAACAGAATTTGATAATTTGTCTATTGCACAAACTGAACGGCTGCTTTTCAAAACCAAACAAACATTTTATGAGCATGGAGAAAAATCAGGAAAACTCTTAGCTCATCAAATTAGACAGTCCAAAGCTGCAAATACTATCGCTGAAATAAAAATTTCGACAGGGATGATAACTAATAAACCAGACGACATCAATGATCAGTTTAAACAGTTCTATTGCAATCTTTATACTTCAGAATCAAACGTGGATCTTTCCCAAATTAGTAACTTTTTAGATAAACTGAACATACCAAAAATCACACCTGAGGATCGGATTCGATTAGACAAAGAAATATCAACTGAGGAGGTGATGCAGGCAATTAAATCCATGCAGAACCACAAAGCACCTGGACCGGATGGTTTTTCTATAGAAATTTATAAAGAATTCACAGATAAATTAGCACCAATACTTAAAATGGTATACCATGACATTTTTAAACAATATAAATTGCCACAGACTATGACAAACGCAATTATCTCAGTCTTACTAAAAAAGGATAAGGACCCCACGTTATGCAGCTCATATCGTCCAGTAAGTTTATTGAACTGTGACTACAAAATTCTAACGAAAATTCTTGCTGCTCGTCTTGAAACAGTAGTCCCGAGTATTATTAACAGAGATCAAACTGGCTTTATACCCGGTAGACAGTCTTTTTATAATATGCGACGTTTATTGAACATATTATATTTGCCTAACTCAGCACAGCCAGAAGAAATAATTATTTCGTTAGATGCAGAGAAGGCATTCGACCGGGTCGAATGGCAATATCTCTTTGCTGTTTTAGAAAGGTTTGCATTCGGCCCTTTATTTCTATCGTGGGTTAAGATATTGTATAACTCCCCAACAGCAGCAGTACGGACAAACAATACAGTATCAGACTATTTCCAACTCTATAGAGGCTGCAGACAAGGTTGTAGCCTCTCTCCTTATCTTTTTGATTTAGCGATTGAGGCGCTTGCGATAGCCCTTCGAGCAGAGAAACACATCAAAGGTATCACTCGCGGGCATGAAACCTATAAGGTGTCACTGTACGCTGATGACCTCTTGTTATATATTTCGAACCCAAAAGAATCTATACCAAAATTGTTGGACATTTTGGATAATTTTGGCCGCTTATCAGGTTATAAATTAAATTACTCAAAGAGTCTGCTTTTTCCAATAGATAAATCTGATACAGACTATTCCATCTTCCCATTTAAACTGGAAATGAATGAGTTTACATATTTAGGTATTAAAGTCACTCGCTCGCTGGGGGGGTTGTACAATAATAATTTTAGGCCATTGATAGACAAGATGTCCCAGGACTTTAAAAAGTGGTCAACTCTGCCCTTATCTTTGGCAGGTCGAATCAATATGGTAAAGATGACAGTCTTACCTCGATTTCTCTATCTTTTTCAGATGATCCCAGTATTTATACCAAAGACAACATTCCAGCAGATAGACAGGTTAATTGCATCTTTTATTTGGAATAATTCAAACCCCAGGATGAAAAAAACATATTTAGAGGTGCCTAAGGTTGCAGGGGGTCTCGGACTGCCTAATTTTATGTTTTATTATTGGGCTGCAAACTTTGTAAAACTCTCATACTGGGTGTATGCATATAAAAATGGACATGGCATAGAGTGGGCTAAGATGGAATTATTATGTAACCCGTTGCCGGTGCTCACCTCCCCCCTACCATATAGCCACAAAATTGAAATAGCAAACCCAGTGGTGAGAGAATCACTTAAAATATGGCTACAGTTTAGGAGACATTTTAAATTAAAACAGATCAGTTTCTTTTTTCCAGTTGCAAACAACCCTTTCTTCACTCCATCAGTACTGGACAGTGCTTTCCAACTCTGGCACAAGAACAAGCTAATATTTTTCCAGAATCTGTTCACAAAGGGTATATTTTCTCAATTCGAAACACTCAAAAAGAATTATAATTTAAATAGTTCTCACTTTTTCAGGTATCTTCAAATCCGTAGCTTCGCTAAAAGCCTATTTCCCTCTTTCCCTCAATTACCACCCAGTAGCCAATTAGACAACATTTTAGAACTGGACCCCTTTGAGAAGAAACGTCTCTCCGTAGTTTATAATATGATACAAAGTCTAAATCGGATATCATGGGAAAAAACTAAAACTGCTTGGGAAAGGGACTTAAGTATTGTGTTTTCGGAGGAGGCGTGGCGGGACAGCCTTACACGCATTCACACTTCCTCGCTGTGTGTACGGCATGGACTGATCCAGTTTAAGGTACTCCATCGTCTCCATTATTCAAAGGAAAAACTTTCAAAACTTTTCCCCTCTATAAACCCTGCCTGCCAGAGATGTGGCAATATCCCAGCTTCAGTGGGACATATGTTGTGGACATGCACTTCCCTAAACAGCTATTGGAGTAGTATATTTGATGTGCTCTCCAATATCTGTAAAAAGACCATAGCTCCTGATTTCCACACAGCAATTTTTGGCATAGCGCCCCCAAACTGTGAGCTTTCAAATTTGCAAGCAAATGCTTTGGCATTCGCCTCTCTGCTCGCTCGCAGACTGATCCTCTTTAACTGGAAGTCAAATAAACCCCCATCATTTTCACAGTGGGTGAAGGAGGTGCTTTCTTATTTACCCTTGGAGAAACTCAGATACCATTTAGGTAAAAGGCGTAGAGACTTCTTTGAGATTTGGAGTCCTTTTATAGATTATGTTAGGAGCTCCCCATTACACTGAATGCTTTGCCCACTACATGTATAATCTCTATCGAACTGTTTGGACATAACTGTTTTATGTTTAAAGATGCGACATCTCAGGTGACTATTGTTTTTTTTTTTTTTTTGTGACCCTGTTTGTCCCTTTTGTTTTTGTTTTTTTTTTGTTTTTTTTTTTTGTTTTTTTTGTTTTGTTTTTTTCTTTTTTTGTTTTTTTCTGCAAGAGCCATGCTTGGGAGGGGGTGGGTGGTTTTGGCATTAATATTTGTATTGAGATTGATTATTTGTATGTTATGTATGTTTCTTTTTTTTTTAAAATGAAGAAAAGCTGAAAATAAAAGTTTAAAAAAAAAAAAAAAAGCATATCTGGATCTTTAATCATGTGGTTTTTTTTTTTTTTTTTTGCAGCAATTTGAACATAATATGCCAGCATGAGTGAGTTTTTCTGTTTGTAACAATGAAGTTCTCCTCATTTGCTTTGGTGCATTTTGTCACATCACTTCCACAACATTTTGTCATTTCTGCACATCATATTAGCAGTTTCTCATTCTCTCCAACTCGGGATGCAAACAATCAATTAGTTATCGATTAATTGTCCAAAAGAAATTACTCGATTAAAATAAATGACTTGCAATTAATTGCGTTTTGAACCTGTAATCCCCACAAACCCGCATGAGGGCGCGCTTGACACCAGACGTCCTTGACACACATGGTAACACAGAAGAAGCCGACGTCTGACGCCAACAACAACACAGACGAGAAGCGGTAAACCGGCAGGATGAAGGGGACAAGACGGAGTTCGGTATGGAACCACTTTAAGTTGGTTAATGACGCCAAAGACGCCAAAATGCACCATCTGTGGAAGTATTTTAAAGTACAACTCCTCCACAACTTTGCTAAATTATCACCTCAATACGTCACATTCAGCTGTGCTGCGAGGAGCGAGGAGCTCTCAGCCTACATCACTGCAGCGCTGGGACGACATGTGGCTGAGGGACAGGGCTTTAGAGAGGTAATAAAGTGCTAATATTTTTAAAGAAAAATAGAAACGTCCCACACTTTGCAATGAGGACCACCATGGCATGGACGTTTTGTTTTGTTTGTGGGCACATAAAACATCCATTATTCTCAGGGATGTTTTTAGTTGTTTACAGGCAGCCTGTTTTTTAATGTAAAGGAAGATTATTAATGGTGCTAATAGTCCAATTGTGACTTAATTTCTTTTCAGAATGTATGTACTTTATTGTACTGCTAAATAAGAGACAGTGCACTGATTTATTTTCAAGTTAAAGTCACGGTAACACTTTACTTGAAGCACCCGGTATAACACGTTATAAGTACTTATAAACACTCATAAATGATCACAGCACTTTATAACCCACTATACAGCATAGGATTAGGGTTAGGGTTAGGCCCTGATGTTATAAAGCATTGTGATCATTTATGAGTGTTTATAGCTATAGTTATACAGTGCTATAATGTAAATATAATGTGTTATACAGGGGTGCTTCAAGTAAAGTGTGACCTAAGTCACCTTCATTTTTGTTCTATTTGTTTTGCTTCTGACAGACGGTGCACATATTTATTTTCATGTTTCAACTAGCCTTAAATTAGACTTGTTATTGCATTGTTCTATTTGTGAATGTGTTGTTCTCTGCTGTTTGGAATAAATCTTTCATTAAGGAATATGATTTGCATTTTCTCTTTCATAAGAAAGACAGCATTTTCATAGAAATGAATCTGTTGATTCAGAGGGAAATTCAGCTCCGCAGAAAAATTGCTGCTTATCAATTAATCGATAATCGATCGATAAGATGAAACAACTGTCCATCACTGAATTACTCGATAATTTGCATCCCGACCTCCAACAAAAATGCTAATGCTTTTGGCTCTGCAGCGATAGCCCTTTTACCACTCTCTGCTGTTTTATAACATTATCATTTGCTCATTATCATTAGAGACACTTTCCTCATTGCATTTAATGAGATGACTTTCACTGTGAAGTAGATTAAAAATATGTGTCCAGACAGACAGGAATGTCTGGATGAACATGAATGATTCACAGTAAAGTGTACGTTGGATGTTCAGTTCCAATATTTACTGCGATATTGTTTACTTGTTTGCACAGCTCTGCCTAAAGGGAATCACACATAGGAAGTTGGAATGGTTCACCAGAGATGCACATGTCTATGTTCATGGAAAGACACTCTGCTTCTTTGCTCCTCTGAGTGAGGATGAGGTCTCCAGACTTCTTCTGAGCTCAAAACCTATAACATGTCCTCTCGATCCAAAACCCACCAGCATCCTGCAGACCATCCTGCCCATAATCACACCTGCAGTCACGCACATTGTCAATTCCTCCCTGGAAACCGGCATTTTTCCTGCTACTTTTAAACAAGCCCGCATCACCCCACTGCTAAAAAAGCCTCATCTCAACCCAGCCCAGGTTGAAAACTACAGGCCAGTCTCACTTCTACCATTCCTGTCAAAAATACTGGAGGCTCAGTATTTAACCAAGTCTCTGAACACCTGCGGAACAACAACCTACTTGACCCTTTTCAGTCAGGCTTCAGATGCGACCACTCCACCGAGACTGCTCTCCTTTCAGTCACAGAATCTCTGCGGCTGGCAAGAGCTGCTGGTCAGTCCTCTGTCCTCCTGCTGCTGGTCAGTCCTCTGTCCTCCTGCTGCTGGTCAGTCCTCTGTCCTCCTGCTGCTGGTCAGTCCTCTGTCGTACTGCTGCTGGACTTGTCTGCTGCCTTTGACACCGTGAACCATCAATTCCTCCTCTCCACTCTCTGACCTCAGCATCTCAGGTTCTGTCCTGTTGTGGTCCAGGTCCACCTCACAGGCAGATCCTTCAGAGTGTCATGGCGAAAGGAGGTGTCAAGGTCACATGGCCTATCAACAGGGGTCCCTCAGGGGTCCCTGCTTGGCCCCTTACTCTTCTCTCTGTACACCACCTCACTTGGTGCAGTGATTCGCTCCCATGGCTTCTCCTACCACTGTATGCCGACGACACTCAGCTCTTCCTCTCTTTCCTCCTGACGACACTCAGCTCTTCCTCTCAGCTCGGAGATCAGCATGTCTGGCTGATCTCTCCACCTGGATGAAGGAACGCCACCTTCAGCTAAATCTGTCTAAGACTGAACTCATGGTCTGTCCAGCTTGTCCATCTGTCCAGCCTCAGATCAGTGTCCAACTTCACTCCAGCCTACTTGTGCCACAAACTCAGCCCGAAACCTGGGTGGCATGATGGATGACCTGCTGACCTTTAAGGTTCACGTGGCCTCAGTTTCTCGGTCTTGTCATTATGCCCTCTAAAACATCAGGAAGATCAGACCCTTCCTAATCCAACAGGCCACACAGCTTCTGGCTCAGGCTCTTGTGATGTCTCTCTTCTGGCGGGTCTCCCTGTCAAACCTCTATACAGAATGCAGCACGTCTGGTCTTCAACCAGTCCAGCAGAGCTCATGTCCTCCCCTGTTCTTCTTCCTTCATTGTCTTCCAGTTGGAGCCAGAATCAAATTCAAAACTCTCCTCCTGGCTTACAAAACACTTACAAGAACGGCTCCGGCCAACCTGGACTCCCTGATCCAGGTATACTCTCCTTCACTCCCTCTTCGCTCTGCATGTGAGAGATGTCTGGTGCTTCCAGCCCAGCACGGCTCTAAATCTCTTGCCAGACTCTTCTCCTCTGTTGTTCCCGAATGGTGGAACCAACTACCGAACTCTAGTTCTGCCGAGTCCCGTTCTACTTTCAAGAGACAAAGACTCAATTGCTCAGAGAACACCAAGGCACTTAATCCGACTCCACCTTAAGGGTTGAATCAGTCAGGTGGTCCAAAACCCAGCAATTATTTAGCACTAAGTTCAAAAAAAAAAAAGGGGGGGATGGTTGACACTTCTTCTGCTACTTGATGCAACACCTTTGACCAATTGCACTTGAAGCACTTTTTGCACCTACTAAAGGTTTTTCCCTTATGTCTGAATTCTTGCTTGTGCAAAGTGACTGAGAAAACTGGATTTGCTAATTTAATAGGTAGTAGTATATATATTTTACACCCGATCAAATGTCCATTCAGGGCCTACCTTGACCTTGATCCTGGTTCTGATGAATCTCCTCCTGAGCAGACGTGAAGACCTGTTGACCCAAATCAGTGGAAAGTTTGAAACCATCGTCAGCTTTTTGCACAACTCATGTTTACTTGAGGAAATCCAAATGATCCACTTTTTATCAGTACCACTTTTTCATGTTTCAACAAATGAATACTATATTTACTAAAAACCCAGATAAGAAATTATTGTTAAAAAATTTTTTAAAAGGCAAGATACTAAACAAAACACCTAATTGCTTGTTCCTATTCTCTAGTTGAGAAGAAGTCTGTGAAGGAAGGAGTGGTCTGAGGAGACCAGTACAAGACACTGAGAAGTACTCTGTAGTCCTCATGGTGACCCTGACAGTCTGACCCACTGCATTATTGTCCCAAGAGACCTCCAAGCAGGGCTCGACAGTGTGAGTAGGTGCTCGCAAATGCTACTAAAAATATTACAGTGCGAGTTGTGATTTATAATTGGTAGCACCCGTGCGAGTACAAAAAATGACCGTTCAAAACATATTGTGCTGCTGCGAACGTGGACAGTTGTGTTCATGCAGCCTCTACTTAAAACATGTTTAGCTTTGGTACATTTGTTTTATTGACCAAACCGTACCGCAAGCCAGCCTTCAATATGCCAGACACAACTGTACCGGCGAACACAACCAGACGCTCCCTCAGCCTCATTTCAGCCAATCGCAGAGCGTCATTGGGACAGGGTTGTGGAACGTTTGCAAAACTTTTCGCACTCAGAGAGAATGAATGAACTGGAGGCAACAATGCAACAATGCAACGCAACAATGAAACACATCAGTTATTATTTCAGACGTGCACCGGAGCTCACAGAGGAAATCGAGCCTGCAGTGGAAAATGAGCCCGTAGAGGAATTGGAGCAAGAAAAAATAAAACTCGACGATGGTGAAGAAGAAGCAAGTGATGCTAATGCTAACACTGCCTGCCATCACCATAAGAAGTACAAGATTCACGCCGACTGGCTGAAGGTTTTTCCCTGGCTTATTTACGAGAGCGACAAGATGTTTTGCAAGTACTGCATGGCACAGCGCAAAACTGCAGGGAAATCAGTTTTTGTTACAGGGAACTCTAAACTAAAACGTGACACTGTTGTTAAACATGGTGCATCACACAGGCACGTAGCATGCAGAGATGCTTTCATGGCAGCTGAAAATAAGCCCCTGGAAGAGGCAGTTACAAGACAAGTTGTTCTATCTGAAGCAGAAACAAGAAGACAGCGTAAGATTAAAATAAACATTGCATATCACATCACAAAGGAAGAATTGCCATTTGTAAAGTTCCATGCAACCATGGTCCTGCACAAAAAACATCAATCCAACCTAAGACAATGACAAAAGTTGTGCAGAAATGATAGGGCAGATAGCAGAGACGATGAAAGAAAGTCTTGCAGTAAAGCTTAGAGCAGCACCCTACCTGGCCGTTTTAATCGATGGAGACATCACTAACATTGAATGTGAAATCGTCTGCGTGCGGCTTTTTGAGAATGGCAAGCCAGCTACCATTTTGGTTGGCCAACAGACACTACAGCATTCACATGTCCTTGGTAAGGGAGTTGTTTCTCTTTCGAGCACAAATTATTTTAGTCAAATTAGTGTAACATTGTAACTCTGACTATAATAGCATTTTTAATTTAAAGAATTCAATGTATTTTTTTAAATTATTGGTTTTCTAGACGTTTTGAATGTCACCAAGGCCGTCTTTGATGCAGTTAACTGCCCTGAAGAGGAATGGATGAAGAAATGTGTGGCTTTTGGCGCTGACGGGGCCAGTGTAAACATGGGCATCCGTGGGGGTGTGATTGCCCACCTGCAGAGTGAGGCAGGGAGCCATGTCATTCCCATCCACTGTATGCCACACAGGTTTGTTATCAAGTTAACTAGTTACATTTAGATGTAGCATTTATGCTCACACTTAACTTAATAGAAATAATATAACTATATGGAATAAACAACAATACAAAACTGAATGGAGTTCTGGAACACAAGCTGAGCTGGACAGCTGATGTATTTGGATTTTGTTATTAGTAACTGTGTAATCAATGTCGTGTGCTTCTTGCAGATTGGAGTTGGCAGTCCTCCAGTCCAAGAAAGAAGCTAAGGCGGAGGTCATGTGTGATCTTCTTCATCTTATTTGGAAGACCTACCACATGAGTGGCAAGTCAAAAAGAGAGCTCTATGCTCTTGAAAAAGAACTTGTAGTAAACATGTGCTGTCCCAGCGGTGTCAAGGGAACCCGTTGGATCCCACACACACATACATCGAGCACTGAAGGTGTTCCTGCAACATGGACAGGAAAAGGACCTCGCCAGAGACCCCGATCAGTGGTTCTTCAACACATGGAGCATCTGGCAACCTCTGAGCTCAGTTCTCCTGAAGTTCAAGGACGGGCAAAAAAGGTCTGTTTTCTGGTGATGATTTCTGTTGCAAATGTCAAACTTAACACAGATGGCCAATTAGTATAATTTTAACTGAAGTTTGTATTGCCCCTTTACTATTACACAACAGATAAAGAAAGAAATGGAGACTACACTTTTCTGTGTATTTTCCCACTTTCTCTGTGATCGATTCGAGGAGCTTGCCACCGTCAACCTCACACTACAGAGAAATTAAATAATCCTTCCCCAAGCGACCACTGCTTTGAAAAAATGCTGGAACCAGTGTGGAGGCACTCAAGTCAAAGCCAAAGCAAGGTGGCTTGCTTGAGAAGATCCAGACTGCCTTTGCTCAGCAGCAGGGAGATGAGAATGAGATGAGATTCCAGGTGTGTTTAGCATGAAGTCAATGTGTATGGAATGAAATCCCTATCAAAATTCAAGAGCATTTTAAATATATTTGAGAGCAGCATTTATCGATTTCATTCTCGGATTTCGTGATATTGTCTCTCAGAACTCTGCTCTCGCGCTCAAATTTGCTCTGCGTGCTCAAACTGTGTCCTCGCGCTCGTTTACGACGCTGCTCGCGCAGATTTCCTGCGCTCACACTCAAACTCCTCCTCTTGCTCTCACGGAACTTGTTTTCATTTTCCCGGCAAGCCAAATCCCAGTGAGCATCGGGTAAAGAGCAGATCAGCACGGTGGAGAGTGTGAGACGCAACTTTGCTCCGTTGTGCAACAAAAGAAAAGGAACTTGGATCAAACTCTGGATTTCAGCTAAGACACTACAACAAATTCATTACAACCCGGACAGGTGTATGAACTGAACTGAACCCACACACACATTCTTTTATTTCTTCTTTGTTTTCCAAATCAATTTATATATACTGCTGATTTTTCTTGTTCGTCAAATATATATATTTGCTGGTATTTTGCTGTTGATGGTTTAGGATGAGTTCATTTTTTAAGAGTTTTTAAATAAATGTTGAATGAAATCTGTTAAAACAAAATATTGTCCCTGTCCACTATCCTCCTTGAGTGAACCTATTTTTGCGTTGCCAGAGATCAGGCCCTGAGATCATAGACTATCCTTACTGGGACCAAACCTTTGTATTGGAACGATAGAAATCTTTACTTCCTTTGCCACATTGAATTCATTACATGTTACGTGTTACATTATGATCTAATGATTAATGTTCACAGGCTGTGTGAAGAAAATGTAATTTATGATAATAAGGCCTGGACTGACCTGGACTGGATGGGTGGCAGAGGTGGAGGTGGAGGCGGAGGTGGAGGTGTGTCCAGAGGTTTGAGGGTCCAGACTTTCGTTGACAGTCAATGTCAGACTCTCTTCTCCAAGCTGTACGATGTGCTCCCTCCGCTGCAGCACCGACTGTTGAACTAACACAGAAGTGGTCAGATTAGTCATTTCAAGAAAGACACATGACGGTTAAATGGAATTATTTTCAACCTCAGATCATGAGAAATGAAAGTATGAAAATGACTACTGCGCCGCCTGGTGACCAAAGTGAACTGTCAGAACTGTTGCTTGATTCAGCAAAATGAGTTATGTGATTAAATGTTTTTCTTTTATTGCATGTTTGCACAAAATCCATAATTTCATTGGGAAAAACTGATCAACAAATAGATGTATGATTACCAAAAGCCATGGAAACCCAAGATATCACATAATGTGGAAGACGTACTGTGACGTACCCAGGCTAATGCAGCAAAAACATTAATGCAATCAACTAGGAATGTGTTTGTCTATTGTCAAAATTATTTCTGTATTTTTATACAAGGTCCAATAAGGACGACTGAAGATCTCTCATCTACTTGTGTAGAGGGCAAGAACCAGAGCCTACAAATAGACAGAGCAGCATTCAGACAAACAACACTCAACCAGCACACAATTCAGGTCAAAATCTATTGACTATATAGACTATTATAAAGATGATCAACATTCAGTAAAGGACCGTTTTTGGTTTATAAAACCTTTCATTGGATGTACAGTGATGGAAAACATGAAGCCGCTCCGCAGGTGAATTTCCTCTTAACTTTCTCTTTAACTGCTCAACTTCAGCTTCGTCTATGTTTCAGTTCATTTTACAGTTTTGGGTCACATTTGAAAACTAACGCTTTGGCCTATTTTTTAAATATCTGCTCCTTAAATGAACCATTCTGCTGGAAGTGTTACCGGTTTTAACACATACTTCTCGATGTCTGAAAGCAGTGCTGTCGATGTTTTCTGATACTTCCTCCACAGGCGAACACTCTCCTCCGCCTGATTTGCGTTTGACCTGGAAATAAGATCTAATTCTCCTCTTCTGCTTCTGGGACTTTCTGCCACATTCAAAGCGAACTGGGTAGCAGTATTTATTACCCATCTTTCTCCAGTGAGGCGTAAATCACACTAAACATGAACCTTCAGCACAGCTGGACTTCAGAAAGACAGCAGTGATGAGGCCGCGCTTGGGTGTAACGCACAACCCACTGACTGGTACCTAGTAACCTTTGATCAGGGCTGGACAGGGAGGCTTTTTCAGGCCAGGACTCAGTCAGCAGGCCACCCTACCCACATGCAGCCGCGGGCAGCCGGTTCCGCTGCTCCGCTCGTTGCCGGCGGGCGACTGGGCTGTGCAGCCGCGCACCGGGCTTCCCGGTTGGGAGACTGGAGGACAAATTGAGTGATTATGGTGACTGACAGGTTAGAAGTGGATAATGTGCCCGGAGCTTTATGTTCGCCGTTCTGTTTGAAGCGGCTAGCTTAGCTACAAGCAGCACGCAGGCTCTGTTTGCTCACGTGACCGAACCACAATGCATCATGGGAATCGTAGTGAAAAACAAGACGGGTGGTCTGATATGCACAATAACCCGCCACGTGCCTCATATGCACATCTGTTCGGCAGGTATATGCACCAGATCATCCGTGCTTCCACATCTGCCCGGGACGCTGCGCCAAAATCATCTTATAGACTGTCAGTGGACAAAAACCATTGATCCAGAGAGCGGGACTGTCGGTATCGCGAGAACACAAGATTTCGCGGGAATAGCAACAATAGCGGTCACACGATTGCTGGGAAATCACAGAAATAAATCCAGATTGATGTGTTTCTTCACACTCAATTCATAATCACGCATTACACTTTACCAGTAGTAATACTGGTACACCCCCCCCCACCCCCCCCCCCCCCCCCCCCCCACCCCCCCACCCCCCACCCCACACCGTCCCGTCCTCACCCTGCTCATTTGATTGTGGGACTGCAGGCTCGACAGGACAAAGGTATGTATTCAGAAAATATATTCGTTCGAAAATTCATTTTTGGAAACGAGAAACACATGGTTTGCTGTACTTTGATGGAGGATATAATATTTTACCTGAATCTATAATTGGCACCGCTGGAGAGGCTGGGCCAGTGCTCCTCAACTGCCGTGTTCACTGTTGTGTTGATATTTATTTCATTAGTTTATTTTTTACACCATTTTATGTTATTATCAGGTGCATGCGCTACCAAATTAAAAAATGCGTACCTGATGAAACATTGTAACGCTCATTTGCATACCAAGATTTAGGGATAGCAAGGTGCGCATTAGTGCTGTAACGTTAAGCGAACGACGAGAGCCGGTTCACAGCTGTCTGAGAGCCGTTCCTTTGTGCAAATTGTCCACGCTTCCTTCACGTGTCTCCTGAGTGTCTCCTGAGTGTCTCCTGAGTCCAGCTGTCACCGCTGCCTTCATGTGAACGACCGAGTTTCAGTTTTCCGCTGCTCACTCCAGTCACCTGAATGCAGCAGCTAGCTAGCTAGCTGAGGAGGAGTGTGTAGAACCCAAAGTGGAGCCGATGTTTTGGAATAACTAGTTTCCCTTAATTGGCGACTGGGTTTCTTTCCCGTCCCTTGTTGCTGATAGATGCTAAAAACCAGACAAAAAGCCGTTCAGACCTTTAATGAGTCTGATTTCAACATTTCCTGCTACTAGCAGCAGCAGCAGGAAGTGCTAAAGGAAGTCAGTCACCAGGTAACAAGGAAACCAGTTAATTTGAAACACTGTATGGACTGCTTTATCAGAGGTTTCAGCAATGGAACACACACACACACACACACACACACACACACACACACACACCATAAAATGACCAGCACAATACTGTCAATCAGACTGTCCTGTTTAGTCTCGTGCATGGAGTATGGCAGCCGCACAGGGACAAAAAGCTCGCTGCGCCTCCCCTGTAGCTCTCTGGCACCCCCCAGGGGAGACGCTTCACACTTTGAAAACCGCTGGTTTAAGTGATAAAAGGCAGATATTGTACGAGCACTTTAATTTTCAGAACTTTAAACATCATTATACTTTGTGAAAGTTACAAGGTTTCAGACATTCTGTTGCACTGCTTCTCTTCATTTTCAGTTGAAATTAAAGCAGCTATGTAACATTGCCCACGCATCCCTCTATTTTGTTCTTCCTGTAGGTAGGTGTGGGGAAAAAAAAAATGTATTTAAAAATGTGAGGACCAAGCAACAACCCAAGGTTCTCCCCTGAGAACCAGACAAAAAATATGTGCACCCCTGGTTATTATTATTTAGTTGTAAACTGACAGCAGCCTACAGTAATTCTCTATACCTGGAGGTGACGCGTGAGCGCTTCCATGCACCACTGCAGGTTCTGCTGGACTGTACAGCAGCTGGAGGTCGATCGGGCATTTTTGGGGCAGCAGGATTACATTTTTTTCGCTGTTTGGCGCGTGGCTGTTCTGACTCTGATTCACCAACACATCTCCGCCATCCGATTCCCCCTCACTTACCTCCTGTAAAGCTTCTTCCACCTTATATCTCTTATTTATGCCTGTTTTTATTGTCTTTCTTTTGGGATTTGCTTGATATTTTTGGCCATCTGTCTGATTGTCTGCTGTCAGAGCTAGCTCCCTGTTCAGATGCGCGCATGAACCGAAACAAATCAATAGCAGAAAAAAAGCCCCGCGAAGTGCGTCTTTTTTTATCAGCGGTCTGTGAGACGCTGTTGGCCTTTGGAGGTATAAATGCTTTGTAATATTATGTGTATCATTGTTAGGACCTTATTTGCTTCAGAAAAACATACAAGACACATATTTAGGAAAAGTCAAAGAATTAGAGGACAGGGGAATTATTTTAACAGATTTATTTGAATTCTAAAAACCCAAACGGTCTGTCAAACCGTCTTGGCTGTTCTAGTGTTAAAGAAGTTAATAAAAACAATTATGTGTTTCATGAGTGATTTTGTGTATATCTTTGATGACACTGACAAGCTGAAACCCTTAGCCTGAGGTTTTCTCAGACAAATTATCATCAGATCCTCCGCTCCCCAGCCTGCTCACACCTTCTGCACGAAACTCTCACTGCGCCCAGCTGATTCTGTCGACCCCTCCCCCTGGTGCGCGGCCACGCCCATCTCGGTGCAAGTGCAACGGACCGGTCAGAAACCCTCTCTTGCGCCTGTCGAAAATAGGAATGTGCGGCCTCTGCCGGTGATCAACGGCCAAGTTGCGCCGTCAAATTAGAGCCTTATATCTCAAGCATACCTAAGTTTGTCTCATGGCAAATTTTGACAAAATAAATCAATTAAAGCAAATATTTTGAGATATATGGTTTCTTATACATCATGTTCAACTTACAAAATGTGTCAATAATTCATTAATTACTATTTGAGTTCCAAAACCCATTAAAACAAACAGCCGTGATGGGCTCAAAGACACCTTTTTGAGACTTTTTTGAATCTGTGAACTTCTTAGATGCTGACATTGTGCTGCTAACATTTTTTTGACAGAATTCACAGCAAAGCTTCATTGTATAGAGCAGTAAAAGAGAGTCTTGGGGAGTGTAACACATAATAGAACACATTGTGGCGGTCGCAGAAAGAGGAGTCAGACGAGGAATTCGGTGCGAGCGGAGTTTATTTCCAAACACACGGCAGCAACAGCTGTCATACCAGGAAGCCCTTTTGACAGGTCACTTCCGCGTTTATAAAGCCCGCCACCAGTGCACACACCTCCCCACGTCAGCAAGCCCCACCCCGTCTAATGTGAGGAAACCCAGCAGCTACACAGACACCACAACATACCGTTTTGATAATCATTCAAATCACCCTGATAATACAGTAGAGGCAATTCATCTTGCCACCACACACCCTGACCATGACCCTTTGTTGCATCCAATACACACCCAATATTAATGGGTTAAAACTTTTCAAGTGTGTTTGAGAAATGAGCTGCCAAAACAATGCCAGGCATAGATGTCAAGTCAAGGAAAACAACTTGACCCAATATATGATCCAAGGAAACTGCTGCACTGTCAGAGGTTTCCAATTGGGGAACAACATGATTGCATGTACCGTTTGTTACACCATCTTGCAGCAAAGTAAAACCTGCAACTTTGAATTGATAAACAAGGGCCCATTTGGCACATGGATGTTCTGAGGTAAAAAAGAACTCAATCTGTCCATACTTTCTTTGTCCTTCACAAGAAAAAAACAACTGTAAAATTGTTTCTTCCATTGCCTTTTCCATAGTGTTTTGATGTGAGATAATGTCTCTTAACTTGTGTCCAGTGAAAGATCCTCACTGTTTTAGAATTGATGCACTGACCAGTATGTCTTTCCAATGGAGACAGGTGAACTGTGTCCGGCTGAAGTTCACTAGATGCTCCATATAGTTTAGTCTTACACATATCACTGTTTTCCTGACAGAAACTGTCATCTTTAGTCATACGTGTGTAAAATTCAGCTATGGCATTCCCTGGATTTATGGAGCTATGGAGAAATAACAGGAATATACTGCATAAGTTTGACTGCATGGACCATCTGCATAGGTATATTTTGAGTGCCATGTATGAGGCTTAACAAATAGCCATTCTTGTCCTCAAAATGGAAACATGAATGAGTCCATAATGGACCAAGGGCCATGACACTGTCTGCCAGGTGCACGAGAAGATGTACATTGGCAGTTTCGTACCGCTCACCATAGAGATTAGCCATTTGGGAACAAAAGTTCCACAGTAGTTTCTCTGCATGATCAATCTGTTCAACTGATATGGATTCCATCAACAAAATGAAAATGGCTTCACTTAGCAGAAGGAAGTGATTGTAGTACAGTGTTGCAAGAATTTCACGGAAAACCACTGGTCCATAGAAGATCAAAATATCCCGATATTCTGATGCTTTAAAAAACATTCTGTGAGATGCCACTGATCGAGGATATCGAGTTGAGGATGGAGGAGAGATATCCTGAAGTCGCCTGTCAATTTCTTTAGCATTTTTTGCCATGCTGAAGGGCTGACGAGAAAATTCTGGTGAAAGCCACAGAACCATCAAAAGGCGCATTACTCCAAGAAGGACTGAGTGCATGTAATCTATGGCAGTGCCTTTGATAAGGTTATAACTCTTCAGTTTGCTAAGCCAACAGGGACCCTTTACCCCTGACAGTGGTTTTGGTCTTATCTGAGATTTTCATATCAAGAGCAAACTTTTCATTTGTGCGCAGTGGCCCTTTTGGATCTCTATGTTGGTATGCAAATGCATGGACATGTCCCCTGTCCTTACAGTCTCTCCTGGCTGCTCACAATTATGACATCCGAATTTCCCATTGTATTGTACTGAATTAAGGACTAATGCCTTAGCAGGTAAGTCGCATGTTCCAGCAATGGTGAGCACTTTACACACAAAAGGTTCAGATGTCAACTCTGCAGGCTGCACAAGAATTCCATCGTTTGCAATTTTAGTCAGTGTGTCACTTAGTGGTCAAAGGAATGTAACCATGGATGGTTTTGAATCCCCATACCAAAGCCCATACCAAATATCATATTCTCTCTTTTTGTGCGTTCCATGAAGCTCAATTCATTGATGATACAATAAAAAGGCCACACTGAAAAAAGAGTCACATTTTGCTTAAATTACATTTTCATCAATAGCAAAGAACAGATTTTGGTGAGAAACTTTCTTGCAAGAAACTCAAAAGATAAAAAAAAAAAAAAAGAAAAAAGAAAAAGAGAAAACATGTAAAACACAAGAGGCAATTTGACATAAATTGAACACATTATACAATTACAGCTAATGGGATACATATTCTTTTTTCCCCACATCTTTATCACATTGTAGCTGTTTATGTTTACATCTCTCTCTGTGTTTCACATATCACGTAATCCAGAGTGTTGAATGTAACTCATCACAACACAACACACATGTAACAATGAGACGTTGTGGGACCTCAGGTAAATGAGTGGCTGGACAGAGTTTGGAAGCATATATATAATTCAGGCTGACAGTGACAGACAAAACCAACAATGAGTAGAATGCTTCAGCAGCAAACCAAACATGGGGCTGCAGCCACATGTTGACCTATGCGAGGGGGTACCCAAAAGAATCCGGAGTTTGACTGTAACTTTTTATTTCTGACATTTCAAAATAAAGCATCACCGTCGCCTTCAAAATAATCTCCATCCGCATTATTGCAGCGCTCCAGCCGTGTCTCCCACTTCACCAATGTGTCGTCAGACCCGCGCGTAATTGTGCCATTTTTTGGCGGCTGCGATTTTTCTGTCACCTCCTCCACATCTGCAAACCGCTGTCCCTTCAGCTCCTTCTTCAACCTGGGGAACAAGAAAAAGTCACTGGAGGCTTCATCTGGCGAATCAGGCGGATGGGAGAGGAGATTCATCTCATTCTTCTCCAGAAACTGCGTGAGGCGCAGCGCCGTGTCCGCTGGCGCTCTGTGGTGGTGGATCAACCGGCTCCACTCCGCCACGACGCTCTGCTTCCTCCTCACATCCTCACGGAGCGTCTGAGGACTTCCATGTAGAGGATTGAGTCCTGCTGGTCCATATTCAGGAAGGGGAGGTAAGTGGTCTTCATCAAGTAATTAAATTTTTATTTCATTGATTCACTCAAACATATATACGGTATACACACACACACACACACACACACACACACACACACACACACACACGCACGTATGTATGTATGTATGTATGTACATATATATATACATATCTCTCTCTCTCTCTCTATGTATGTATGTGTGTGTGTATATATATAGATATATTATATATATCTCCAGATGTATCTCCAGATGCATTTACCTAATGTGGAGACGCAGTTCTCAGATTCCACGGACACACTATGTACCGTTAGAAAGCTTAAATTCTCATGAATCCGCTGGTATAAACCACTTTCAGATGTGATTACCACAGCGGGTAATATAAACACATTTGTCCAACAAACAGCAAATAAAGTAAACAGTGCTACTCACCTTTGGAGGCTCATAACTGATCACAGATGAAAATAATCCAGCAAAACTGCCACAGTCCAAAGGTGCCGAAAAAGTAACGCAGCAGCACAAAAACGGAATCCACAGATCAGAGGCGCTGTTCTACCATGTCCGACAACGTATGATCATTAACCACACTGCTAAAAAGCACAAATAGTAAAATAAAATAAGCAGCTCTCACCTTCAGCAGAGCTGGAGTCTCCTCTTTTGAACACTACATATTGATCTGAGCAAGCCAGCCGAGTTTGCTGTTGTTTTTTAAGGACATAATAGACTGAAAACTTAATGTTTTTAATGAAATACTATATTTTGACTGAGGGGGCGAGGCAGTCTGCCCCCCCTTGACTCCGGGTCCACACTTGCAGCAGCAGCACACGTCACATGTAACTTAAAATTATTCTGTTTTTTTAAATTTTTTTTATTTCAGTTAACTGAATATGAATTAACACAATGTGACACACGAAAGAAATTATGAATTCTTTTGTTTTTAATAAGAAAAAAAAAATTACCCATCTGACAGCGGAGGGGGGGTGGGGGTGGGGGGGGGGTGGGGGGGCTGTAAACACCCCCCACTGTGGGAGTCATGAGAAACACAAACATGGAGAACATAGGGTTGTCCGAGTTGGAGGCTGACTTTTAACTCCGCCCCACGGCTGCGCCGTCTGCTTCGTCTAGCTCGGTCTGCCTCTGGCTTTGCCATCGTGAACGCACCTAATATCAGAAAGTCGCGCTGACCTATCCAATATGGCGACTGATCGGTTTTCGTTGCTTATTCGTCACATTTCAACCAATCAAGTGACTCATCGCTGCCTTCGAGGACTAACCAGCCAATCATTGCCGAGATTGATGGACTCTCGTCATCGCTCTCCGTCGATGAATTCTGAGCCAATCACGTCGGAGGAAACGTTTGACTGACAGGGCTGGTAGCCAATGAGCTTGCTGGATGGCTGGCTGGACCGACAGCGCTGTTTTGGGTCTGCTGAGGGCTGAAAACTGGGGCCTGTCTGTGTTCCTCTCAGTCTGAGTGCCTTATCCCACACTGAAGCCTCTCTGAAGTGATTTTTTGAGTACTTTATGAGATTTGGGAATGAAAAGAATGTAAAAACAGGCTAAAAACCAACATATATAATTGTACAGAGGCAGGGCCGGCCCGAGCTTTGGAGGCGCCCTAGGCAAGTCCGAGATGAGCGCCCCTTGGGAGCGGGGGGGGGGGGGGGGGGCTGAGGAGCGATGCTGAACGATACCGATCTGTGCCGAGGAGCGCCGTGTGTCGTAGCGCCCCTTGTACGACCGCGGTGACCCCCCCCCCGGGACGTAGTGCCCTAGGCGGCCGTCGAGTTCGCCTATACCTAGAGCCGGCCCTGTACAGAGGGCATCCAGAGGGTATACAGAGGATGTCCAAAATTGACCCCGCCGGGGCATAGCAGTACAAATACATGTGTGAAACACTCATTTCTTGTAGTACTGCTCTGACATTTTGACCTGAACTATGTAAGACCCCAGGCTTTAGCAAAATTGTGTTTTCAAGCTCTCACAGTGCTGCCACACTTATTTCCAGGTGCTTTATGAGGGAAAAAAATTCAGGCGAGAATGAAATTCATCCTAAATCAGTGTGTTGCAATATAACTAACTCTGTGCCAGTAACACCTAGAGTAATTCTGACTGCACTCGGTGAAAATACAGGTTGTCAGCTTTCAAATGAGACCCCAACCATGCATGTACTCCAAACAGTTCAAGAACAGCATTCAATTTACTTTCTGTACATCTTCAGTAGAAATTTCGGGCGGACATTGCCTGTACTTTATAAGGTTGATTAACGGTTGTAAACAAAACAAAATGTAGTGGGATTGTAGCTAGCTACTTCTGCACTGTAGCTTGTAGCTTAACTTGCTACATTTTCCAAGTAGCTTGCCCATCACTGGCTGTAAGGATGCATATTTGAGTTTGATTGTTCACTTTGGATTTTATAATTGATAGTTTTGCACTATTCAGTCAGTAACGTGATTGTAACTTTTGGACTTGGAATTTTTTGAATCCAAACAGAGAAATTAAGGTTCAATAAAAGACATTCAAAGTAATTTATTCATCCTTTTTTTTTAATATCTTTTTTATTTATTTATTTTTTAACAAAAAGTCCTAATCGTAATCGAAAGATCAGGTCTGAGAGAAAATAATCGGGATTTTATTTTTAGGCAAAATCGAGCAGCCCTTGTTACCAGCGAAAAATTTGTGCGCCCGTCAACTTGCACTGCCACTCGCTGCTGCCCGCCGCCCGCCACCTGCCCCTGCAACGCTCGACGCTTGACGCTCAAGTTGAAATAATTGAACTTTTCAAGCGAATTCGCGCCAGGACAGCCTATCAGTGTGGTGGTCGTCACGGACGTGCTGACGTAGGGCATGCAGGGCTCTGGCCACACAAAGCAGTTGGCGTGATGCCAAGGCGAACGGCGAGTGGCGTGCACGATTTCATTTGTTCACCGCTTCTGACGGAAACACAAAAGTAGCGCAGCCTGAAGTAGCGCTGGAACCGGCCGTCCAGGCGCAGCCCCTGCAGAAGACGGTGGAGCTCACCGAGCTCAGACCGCCTCCGGAGGGCAGCAGGCAGCCAGAAGCGATGGCGGCGCCTCAGCTGCAGCCGGAGCTGACTTCTCCATGCCAAATACAGACCAGCGATGGTGGCAGGCGGAGCATCTCAATCTCAGTCTTTATTTGTGAAAGAACTTCTCATATTCATAAAAACAACGCAAAGTGCTGAACAGTAAAAACAGTAATAAAAACAAAAAAGAGGAAAAACTGCACCATCGATCAGTATGCAGAGAGAGAGAGAGAGAGAGAGAGAGAGAGAGAGAGACAGTCGGGTGCACACAGGACTGTGGGACAAGCATCAGAAGAATCCTGTCCACTGCTGCTGTGCAGGAGACGGTGATGTTTCTGCAGGATGGTTTTTTTTTTTCTTGCATATTTGCACCAGCAATAAAACTCGAGCGTCTAGCACGGCGCGATTTTGTCACGCGAATGAATTCACACACCAGAGATAAAACTCGTGAGTCTAGCGCGCCCTCATTTGTCGCGCGAATACAGTTGCGTTAAACGCGTCCGGTGGAAACACACCGTTAAAGGGAAGAAGGTGGTGCCAGAGGAGGAAGAAGTTCGTACTGATTTATTCTTTAAATACAGCATCATAAAACAATGCACCTGCCATCAACAAACTCTTCTTTTGATTTGGCCAAACTTTGACAAGCATGTCGTCTCTGCAGAATATTTAAGACTAGTTTGAAAATAATCTCCTCGGACAGCAAACTGTTTTGTCAGAGAAATGTATGAATGTCGCCCAGTAATGAGCAGATCTATGCTTCATATAATATCCATATAGTTTCAACAGGGTTCAGACACTTTTCACCTCTGGTTGTCAATGACTTTTCCATGACTTCAGAACTTGTCACTGAATTTCCATGACCAACACACAGCTTCACTCTTCACTGACATTTATCTTTATTCCATCTTTATCTTTATTCAGCGAAACATTCGGTGCTGAGCAGATCTCCTCAGATCTCCTCCACTCCTCGTCTGATGTCTATTCCTGATCATCTCCACTCCTCTCTATCTTTCTTTTTGCAGCATCTTTTCTGCTGCCTGGAGCCTTCTTTAAAACTCAGCCCGTCTCTCCTTTGCAAAGAAGCAAAAAGAAAGAATATGATTTCCACCACGTCCTCCATGTTTGTTCTGCTAATTCTGCCATGTTTGCTGGTGCGTCATGACCTCACATCCTGGGTTGTAAAATGGCCGCTCATCACCCCGCCGACATTACAACTCTCACCCAGCACAATGGAAACGAGACCCTGATTTGTGCCTGGTACGCTTTTACCGACCCGACCCGACCTGACCTGACTCGACCCGCGCCGTACCGATACGAGCTGTGCAGTAGAAACGTTACTGGAGGCACCAGCGGTCTCACAACCTGTGTTTCATGCAGCCGCAGCGTCTGTCTGATGTTTAAACCACTTGAAACAGCATAAAGTTGCAGACGACAGAGCTCAGCAGAGCCACACACCACTTTTTGAAAACTTAAAGCATCCTTGACATGATATTTCATAGCGACAGCCTTCATGTCTTGATCTGGATTCATATCACCGCCCGTAATGAACGGAGCAGGGAGGGGACCAGAAACCATTTAGCTGATAACTGGAGAAAACTGAAAGTGCATCCCGGACTGGAACACAGAGTCGATTCCACCTACTTAATTCCACCTATGGTAATTAAATCTAGAATAAAACTTTTCGATGTTTCTGGCTGTTTGAAGATTCGTATCCTATTTGAAAACGAAAGCAAAGGCCTGGACTTATTTCAGAGGATCTGCTCCTGAAATGGACCAGTCTGTCAGAAGTATTAACAGTCACCTTCAGTTTAATTTAGCCTTTCAAATTCATTCATTTAGTTTAATTTACACTTACCTTCTCGATGTCTGAAAGCAATCTTGTAGATGTTTTCTGACACTTCCTCCACAGGTGAACACTCTCCATCTGAATTACATTTAGCCCGGAAATAATTTGTAATTCTCCTCTTCTGCTCCTGGGACAGTCTGCCACCTTCAAAATAAACCGGGTAGCTGTAAATATCACCCATCTTTCTCCAGTGAGGCGTAAGTCACAGCAAACACGACCCTTCAGCACAGCCGGGCTTCAGACAGGCTGCTGTGTCGAGGGCTGCAGGGTTTCGGGGAAATCCAGAAACAGGAAATGAGCAGACTTCCTCTCAGAGGAGGATGTGGGCGGGGGGACTACATGGCTCTGTGCTGAGGGGGAGGGGGCAGGGGTGACTGGTGTCGTGTTTTTTAAAGTAACACTAGAAGCAATAAATCAGCTGCACAAACTGTGGCTGTGTTCGAAACCGCATACTGCCTACTACATCCTTCCATACTCATACTATCCATCCTGCATCCTGCTTACTCATGGTGCGTTCACACCGGACACGTCGCAAGCGTCGTGAGCGGCGCTTTTCTATGCAAAGTCTATGGTGGACAAGCGTCGTGGAGCGGCAGGCGGCGGGGCGGCGCATCAGGAGCGTCATGAGCGTCGCTTTTCGAGCGTTTCGGGCCCACAACGCTCGTCCCCGGCGTCAGGAGCGTCCTGAGCGTCGCTTTTTGAGAGTTGGGAAAACTGAACTTTCGACGCGCTGCCGCTGAGCGTCAACTAATCAGAGACGATCCCTCCGCTGCTACGTCACTACGAGTGATCCGAGCACCGATGCGGGCCAGCCAGTGTTGCTAACTTGACGACTTTCTCGCTAAATCTGGCGACTTTCCAAAGCCTCTTGGCGACGTTTTTTTGTCAAAAGCAACTAGCGACAAATCTAGCGACCTTCTCTGGTGCTCTGGAGACGTGACAGGACGTCTCGTTGCTGTCGTCAATGAGCTGCGGGTGCTGCGTGAGCCCCTCCCTCGTCCCAAAGCGCTCACAAGCGGTCAGTCTCAGCAGCGCCCCCTGCTGCAGTCAGAGCAGAGAGGAGCAGAGCAGCCAATAGCCACTTTTCCGACGACGACGCGGTCTAGCTTTATTTAAAACAAATAAAGCCAAGCCGCTCTCCTGATGCGATCCGCCATAGCTGGAAACAGAAATCAGCCTCCCGCGCACCAATTAACTGACGTGCATCAAGAGCGTTGCGAGCGTCGCGAGCTTTGTGACCACCCGGTGTCAAGCGTCGTGTTTGAAGCGTCACAAGCGTCAGCTTCGAGGCGTCCCGAGCGTCGACGACGCCCGCGACGCGTCCAGTGTGAATGCACCATCAGTCCATCAGACAGTATGCAAAGTGTTTACACTACAGCATACTACATGACCCACAATGCATTGCACTCCTCCCCGAGCCGAAATTGACCTCCTAAAGCTGATTTCACTTCAGCTCTAAACTCTTCAAATGTATAACTTCATCGAGATTTTTTTAAAAATTAGGCAACAAAGTGGTCGTTTAGAGCCCGAGTGTGTCGTTTATTTGTCCGAATACCAGCCGTTTATGATTTTGTTCGGACGAATTCGGCGAAATTGAAGCCAGCCATGGTGAGCGGCTCCAGCACCGAGGTGTCAGAGAAGCAGATAAGCAGGAGAGAAGCACGAACCCCGTCGGAACAAATTTTCAAATAAGCTTGATGTGGACAGACTGACTCCATATCAACATTCTAAACAGCTATATTCTCGCCGAAAACACCGTTAAAACTACATTCTGTTAAACAATAACGCTAATAGTTCAGAGGTTTTTTTTTTTTACTCACCACTGTAGGCTCTAATTTGACCGCGCAACTTGGCGATGATCAGCGGCGGAGGCAGCGCATTCCTATTTTCGACAGGCGCAGAGCAGGGTTTCTGGCCGGTCTGCTGCACTTGCGCCGAGATGGGTGTGGCGCCGCATCAGGGGGAGGGGTCGACAGAATCAGCTGGGCCAGTGAGAGTTTAGTGCAGAAGGTGTGAGCAGGCTGGGGAGGAGGATCTGATGACACTGACAGCTTGTCAGTGTCATGAAAGATACACAGAATCACTCATGAAGCACATAATTGTTTTTATTATCTTCTTTAGCACTAGAACAGCCAAGACGGTCTGACAGACCGTTTGGGTTTTTGGAATTCAAATAAATCTGTTAAAAATAATTCCCCTGTCCTCTAATTGTTTGACTTTTCCTAAATATGTGTCTTGTATGTTTTTCTGAAGCAAATAAGGTCCTAACAATGAGACAAATAATATTACAAAGCATTTATACCTCCAAAGGCCATCAGCCACAGACTGCTGATAAAAAAAGATGCACTTCACGGGGCTTTTTTTTTCTGTTATTGATTTGTTTTGGTTCATGCGCGCATCTGAACAGGGAGCTAGCTCTGACAGCAGACAATCAGACAGACGGTCAAAAATATCAACCAAATCCCAAAAGAAAAACAATAAAAACAGGCATAATGACCCACCGAGCATTTTTCGGTCTAAATGACGTCTAATTGTTCTTTGACGTCTAGTCTAAAATTGATCTACCAGTGGTCTAAAAATGAAAGTTTTTTAGCGGTCTAAGCTAGACGTCTTTTAGACGTCTAAGCATTAGCCGTCTTTTAGCTGTCTATTAGCCCTCTATGTCTGCACGTCTCGTCTCATCTTAGACGTTTAAATAACCACTAATATACGTCTATTTGTAGACGTCTAAACTTAAGACGTTTATTAGACGTTCATTTATATACCAAATTTATACGCCTCTTCTGATCTTAGACGTTTAAATAACCGCTAATGAACGTCTATTTATAGACGTATAAATTTAGATGTTTGCTAGACGTTTACATTTGTACCAAATTTAAACCCCTTACAGAAACCACTAGTCTTATAGATGTCTATCGAACGTATTAGGATATTCTAATAAAAATGCAGCCATTGCAATTTAATTTTTCACCACAAACCTGTATTTAATTTTCTTTAATCTTATCTCCTTTTTTAACCATTAGTACTGTAATCTAAACCAATATCTTTTAAATAAAATTCAAAAATATGAATGTCCAAAAAATATTTTTAATTTCTTTACACCACTTGAAAAGAGAAGCACAAACTCCAATACAAACTACCTCCATAAAATATTTGAAAAAGTTTTTTTTTTTTTTTTTTTTAAATGTAACCCACTTCAGGGTATGTACACGTCACATACTAGGTTCGTAGGAGCCGAGTGAAACAATAACCACTGGACACAGAGGCAGAATGATGTGAAACTCTTTAGTTCCACAAATACAAAACACAATAACATTACAACCTTGGGCCCATAAACTAAGAAATAAAATAAAATAAATAAATGTCCAAATGGGAGTGTTCCTCGGTGGTTTGGATCCAAAAGTCAAAGTCAAAAGTCAAGATTCAAGAATATCCAAGGAAAGCTTTCATTGGTGCCGGTCAGTTGGACTGACACAAATCCTACCACTTAATCCATTGAGTGGTGTGGCAGAATTAAAAGTTCTGCTTGAAGCACCGAAGGTGGACTGGGAGCTCGTCATCAGTTGGATCGTTCATCAGCATCGTCAGACATGAAAGCTGAAGCTTCACTCTTTCCAAGCATCACAATAGAACCTGACCTGTATTTAGAAAACAGGTTTACAATCCAATTCAATGCATAGAACCTCTTCAAATGATCACCTCAATGTTCAATTCAAGGTGGTTGTACAACACTGATATATCTTTATCAAACAGGAATCAAAATACTATGGGTTACCTGCTGAAAACCATAATTAATCTTAACAATTAAGAGTTTATCATGTCAAAATGCATTTTAATCAATTAAAATCAAAAGGAATAATGTTTTAAAGATTTCATTCAACCAAGGAATTCTTACTTCTACATGAAGGCATAACATGTGCTTCCTCATGTGTTTCTCTGATTTTCTAGTTTTTTTTTTTAACATCAGAGAAGACATTTTCACTGAAATACATAAGTTCTCATAACCTAAGTAACTTAAATTACAGCTTTGCTGCTTATAAGCAACTTAAATGAACTTAAAATGACTTTTTGGTACTCCTTCTGAACACATTTCAACTTCCCATCACATATGCAAAAGATGAGGCATTTCACTCAGTAAAATCCTCACATGTGCTCATTCCAGTCAAATTTCACCATCAATCCATTAATATAAATGCTTTTAAGTGCAAAACATGAATCAAAAACAACTTAAGATGTACAAAACAGCCTTAATTGAAACAGCATGGTCGCCTCACATCTCCACACACACACATTGCAACACACGACAGCTAGCTTACCAATGGTTTTTTTCAGGCGAAAAGCGGCCGGAAAGTGCTTCAACGACGGTTTTTCTTCTCTCTAAAACGGAGTTTTCGGAGCATGGTATCAACAACTACTTCATTTCTCAGTTTGACTGCGAAATTGTAGAGTTTTTCATACCTTTTTTCCCGTTTTTCTCTCTCATGCGGAAGTGAAGTGGCGTGCTCCATCTGTGCATTAGTGAGGTTAAGCTGCTTCACTAGCGCGGCCCACTACTTCCGGTCTTCAAAATAAACTTCAGGTTTTTCAAAGTAAAATACAAAACACTTATAAACATTGGGAAATAATTAAATAATGACTGCAAATTAATAGACTGTATTTATTAACCCTTCTGGAGGTGGGTCACATAAACATTGCAGTGAAAAAATAGAACAAATTGTAAATACAAAATTAAAACCATAACAATAACAACAACAGCAACATCAACATTTTTCTTTTGTTGATTTTTTTTGTTTGTTTGTTTTATTGCTGCAAACCAAACCTTTAAAATAAAACTACACCAATGGTGTCCTGGGTCTCCTGTACCCCCCTCCACCAGTCCCAGCTGGGGCCTGTTTGAAATAGAATCCCATGGCCAAGCGGATTTGGTCGTCTGTAGCCTCCTTAAAACTCTTCCGAATTGCTTCTGCAAACAAAGCGATAGAACAAATGAAGAAAAACTGCAAATGTGGCTGCCTATTGTATTATGTATTATGGTAAATTATGTGTACTATGGTCAAGTATTGGCATCTGAATATATCTCGTCTTCGAAGTTAAACAGTAAAATGTTTGGAAAATAGCCGAAGCAGAAGCTTTTAACCTCAATTCCTACAGAGAGAGCAGGCCCTTAATTACTGAACGACCAGTTAGCTCTGACTAGCCGATGCTGTTGGGCCCAGCTTGTGACACGGCAGCCCGCCTGCTAGCAACCAACACAACATGCAAGCAAATGCTAAATTAATGAATGACGGTAAAAGGACCAAACATTGCAAAAATAAACAATTTTCTGTAGTATTTGCTTCGACACCCACCTCTGTATGCCCGAAACAGCACTTCTTCGACCAACTTTTCCGCCGTTGTTTCAGTACAGTGGAGCACATGTGCACAAGGATTTCACAGTTGGAAGTAGCGCAGTCCACAGGCACAAGTTGAAGCCGTTTTCAGTTTATGGTCGTACAATCTCCATAAGACTGTAAAGCAGTTAAGTTTTATCACAGACAACTTCTCTCTGAGCGGAATAACGTTTTCCCAGAAGTGGTTGCACGGTGCGTCACGTGAGCGTAGTACACCAAAGAGGTTTTTGTCAACAACGAAAGCAACATGGCGGCAGTCAGCGTTACAGAGGCTGAGAAAACACAACCGACATCTAATCATCTAAGGGAATTTCAGCCACAAACTTCATTGTCGAGTGCTCAGCAGGATCTGGGCTTTCAGATTTCCCGAAGGTTTTGGGGAGGTTTCATACGTTTTGATAGAATAACGCGAAAACACCGATCACTCTACTGTGAAAGCTGTGCACTTCAAAGAGCTGACTCTGCCATCAGATTTTTGTTTGATTTGTATTCCGAAGATGTAAAATGGTGTAATTATCGACTCTGAAATGTGGGATATTAGACGTCTACATTTAAACTATACCTTATAACGATTATGGCTATTAAAATGATCTCAATCCAATATTTAGAGATCAGTTTTGCAACGTGTAGTTATTGTTTTAAATACACAACTACTGAATGATGGATTAAATTCAGTTGTCTAGATTCAGTCTATATCTAGACGTTGAAATGCGATAGAGATTGAGACATCTAAATCTCGGCTATATTTATACTATACTGTATATTGCTCAACGGCGATCATAATTATATTAGTTCAGTATTTGGAGATTAGCTATGCACCTTAGAGTTGTTTTTTTTAAATAAATAATTATAGAATGATTAAACTGCAACGTCTAAATTCCGTCTAAAAACAGACGGAATCTAGACGGTTGAAATCAGGTCTAAAAAAATACTAGACGTCTACTAGCCGTCTATTGCTCAGTGGGGAAGAGATACAAGGTGGAAGAAGCTTTAGCAATGATACAGGAGGTCAGTGAGGGGGAATCGGATGGCGGAGACGTGTTGGACATCAGCGATCTTGACTGGAGTGAAGAGGAGGAACGTTCTGAATCAGAGTCAGAACAGGCACGCGCCAAACAGCGAAACAAATTTAATCCTGCTGCCCCAAAAATGCCCGATCGACCTCCAGCTGCTGTACAGTCCAGCGCAGAACCTGCAGTGGCGCATGGAAGCGCTCACGCGTCACCTCCAGGTATAGAGAATTACTGTAGGCTGCTGTCAGTTTACAACTAAATAATTACAACATAAAATAGTGTAAAAAAAAAAAATAAACTAATGTAATAAAATTAAACACAACAGTGAACACGGTAGTTGACAGCAGGAGCACTGGCCCAGCGACTCCAGAGGTGCCAATTACAGATTCAGGTAAAATATTATATCCTCCATCAAAGCACAGCAAACCATGTATTTTTCGTTTCCAAAAATTAATTTTAGAACTAACATATTTTCTAAATAAAAACTTTTGTCCTGTCGAGCCTGTAGTCCCAGAATCAAATGAGCAGAGTCAGGACGGTACCGTGTGGGAAGTTGTCCGTCCTGGTGCGCAGCCGGGGAGACTTATTTTACTCATTTTAATATGCTTTTGATTATTATTGACGGTTAATAATACAACTTTTTTATGTGTGTTGGTGTGTGTCTGCGTGTTTATCAGGGACACGAGTGCGCGGAGTGTGAGTGAGAGGTGACGCTGCGCAAATACGCACTGTAAAAAGTTAAATAAATTTTGAAACCTGATTTGAGGCATTGATAAAGCAGACATGAGGCATTAAAAGGTTTGCTGATCCTCTTGACTTAATATTTTGTTTATTTATCTTATTTTCGCGCTAGGTTTCCACCGCTGTCGATCTTCCTCAGGCAAAGAACCAACAAAAAAAAAAAAAAAGAGAAAGAAAGAAAGAAAATGTAACAGAGTGGTGTGTGGGGTCAATTTGGATGATATCTCCTCAGCTTCCCCAGTCACACAGAGGGACACAGGTTCAGCGGTTAACAAAAGGAGTACAGAGGTTCCTTTTTGAAAATAATTTATTCTCTTTCTGTGAAATTTGGTTAAAATATCTTTACAAAAACTTAATTTACAAATGAGCGCTTCATTCCAGTCGAAGTCCCGTGCGCGGTTGGGCTGGCCCACACCAACACGCCACTGCACCGAGGACATGACGCAGGATCAACATTTAACACGACAGCAGCTCAGGATGAAACAAAAGACAAAGACAAAGAGAAAAAAACAAAGAACAAAGACAGCCGTGGTGTGTCTGCGCTGGAAACGGGGCTCGAACAGGGCAGAACCTGATAGGAAGAGGATTTGTTACAGCCTGCACACCTGTTGATTACCAGAAAGTTTAACAATAACATACCGCTTCCGACTTCCGTTCGCGGGACAAATGCTCAGACCAGCACCGGACCATCGGGACCCACGCGCCCGATCTACAGCTGCTGCGGCATGCGCTTGACGCGCTCCCCCCGGAGCCATCGCGACACTGCAAGGCGTAACTTTCGTCAAAACCAATATGATACATTTCATGAGGGGAATTAGCCTTTACCTGCTCGCACGAACCACCGCTACCAGCCAGCACCAACCCGGAAGTGCAAGAACCAGAGGGCGGCACAGACGTGGGAGGGGTCTTTATAGCGCCCCCAGCCAATAGGCTGAGACCAACCACAGACACACCCATCCTGCCACAAAAAGACAAAAGAAAAACAAACCACACGAGAAAATGGTTTCAAGAGGGTCAATGCACAATTCGGCCGGGTCCAGAGCAGGATACGTTGTCTCTACAGAGCTGTGACACCAACTCTGTCATCATGAATGAGTCGAAAATGAGGGACTCTCTGCTTTGCGCCGCCTCATTCGTGCATGAACAGTCTCTATTTTGTGCTCGGAAGATCTCTCAGGTCATTTTGAACCGGCTTAAAGGAAATCCTTCATATGGACAACCAGTCCGTTTGTCACTAGAGCTGAGCAACACACTCCACGCAATGACAGCGGCTTCATTCAGTTGACTGATCTGATTTAAAAAATAAAATGAACATATTGCAGGCGCGGAACTATGTGGATCCCGCACGGCTGCATATGCATGCGTTGAACAGCGTAAAAAGCAGGTGAATCATCATTTCTACCTGTGATTTTGAGGAGGAAACCCACACGATGTCAGAAGTTATTTCACACCATCGGACCAAAACACGGCGGAGCCGATCGGCGCTCTGAAAGAAGTATTAGCCAGTAAATGTGTCTGCATTGTTATTCCATTTGTCTGGCTCCCCAAGCTCTTCAAGAGATTATTTATTTTAAAATACCTTCATATACATCGTTGCTTCACTATGGTTTAGTGTTGAGGCCAGGAAATAAAATGTAGTTCATCATGTTGATGAAGCAGTGTCCTTTGCTGCAGTGCATTTGAAAAAAAGGAGAGGTGTTCATTTGATTGGTCAAATTACTCTCAGCTGGGTTAAACCCACTTTCTCTCCTCCCTCTTGCGCCACCTGCGCCAGTGGGCGGGATGGAGGCGTGACTGCGCCTGGTTCATGAAATTAGGACAATTTTCTGGACACGCCCCGTTGACTTTATCCGCCGACGGCGAACTTTGCGCTCCGCTGACAGCGGGCGGACTCGGCGCAGTCTACGAAGCCAGAGCCCTGTGTGTTTACACCTCCGGTATGTCTTGCGAAATGCATTCTGGGTAATTTCGCCTCTCAAGTCTGCACAAGTCTGGTCCGATGCAGACTCGGTAAAGTGGGCGGAGTTAGTCACATCCGGGTATTTCATGTGTGCTTGGTGAGATGCGTACTTTGAATTGGAACAGTACTTGGTCACTGGCTGTGTTCGAAACCGCATACTTACCTACTACTCATACTAACTTATTGAGTATGCAGTGTGTTTACACTGGCAGTATGCGATTTTGAGTATGCGAAATGTTGAGTAGACATTGTGTGTTCACTACTCATACTGAAATTGCCCAAGATGCAACGCAACGGACAGCGGTTGCGCCAGACAGAGCTTGCGCCGCCTGGCGGCCAGCGGGTGTGGTGGGGGGGCTGGCCCCGCGATCTGGGTCGAGCCCCGGAGGGTGTGAGAAACTCTGTGCTCGCCGGCAGGCCCTTCGGAACCGACTTGGTGCGACGCCCGGGGCGGGCCCGCTCCGTAGGACCGCTGGGTGAGACCGCGCGTCTCGGTCCCGCTGCTGAGCGGGTCGGCGGGGAGCCGGTCGGAGTGGCGGGGGCGGCCGGCGGCGTGATCCATGGTCGCCCGCCACCAAAGCCCGACCGGGCCTGGAGGCTGGGCCGCCGGGTCAGGGGACCCGACTGCCACGGCCACGGCGCTGAGTGCCGTGCCGGGTGGGGGGCCCCTGTGGCGGGTCCGGGGTTCCTGTGTGCTCTGCTTCTCACCTTCTTCTGTATGGAATGAAATCCCCATCAAAATTCAAGAGCATTTTAAATTGATTTGAGAGCAGCATTTATTGATTTCATTCTCGGATTTCGTGATAGTGTCTCTCAGAACTCTGCTCTCGCGCTCAAATTTGCTCTGCGTGCTCAAACTGTGTCCTCGCGCTCGCTTACGACGCTGCTCGCGCAGATTTCCTGCGCTCACACTCAAACTCCTCCTCTTGCTCTCACGGAACTTGTGCTCACGGATTTCTGCTCTGCTCTCGGATTTTTCGTGTATCAACGCTGTCAACCAATAGAAAGCCGGCTCGCTCTGACCAATCAGATTATCCCTGTTTGTATACGGGTGCGTTCGCTGTTTCTGAGGAGCGTCGCATACGGGCGGACACCCTTTCAACAGGTTTTATTCACTTCCTCCCTCCGGGGCTGGAATAAATGTGATTTCTTTTAATTTTTTTTACCACTGTTGGAATAAAATATCATGCAATACATACAACAGCGTCCAAGCTTCTCATTACAATGGCTGTATTGTATAATAATAGCCGCATCGAACACTGCTCTTTGAGGTGTGCTGGTGGAGAAAACAATGTCACCATCCTGAAGGGAGGAGGTACCTTTTGTCAGTTTGATTTTCTGTTAAATTGACATAATCACATTCCAATAAACGGGCCAAATTCAGCTCGTTTTCCCGTCCTGACTGACAAAATGGATTTTCCACTCATTTCCCGTTTGACAGGTGGGCGGGGCTTACGCCGCTCTCAAAGTAAAGCTGTTCTTAACACAGCGGCAGATGTCTGACTGCTGCTCCAGCCTCCTGTCAGGACTGTAAATAACTCATAAAAGTTGTATTAGTTTTACACGAAGAAGCTCACTCTGTGCTTTGCTGCTCTTTGGTTCTCATTGTTAGACGCTAAACTGCATTTTTTCGACTCCCGACTAAATGAAAGTAGTTAAAAAAATGACCTGTGCATGATATGCACTGTGCATACAGGACGTGATGGTGACTATGAGCAAAGCCTTTATCCAGGACTTTGATGATGACTTGACTATATCAGACGTCTTTTTTGACGAGACTCAACGCACAGCGTTTAATAATAATGCATTGGTTTTATATAGCGCTTTTCTGGACACCCAAAGATGCTTTACATTGCATCATTCATTCTCTCCATACTGGGTGGTGGTAAGCTACTGCTGTAGCCACAGCTGTCCTGGGGCAGACTGATGGAAGTGAGGCTGCCAGTCTGCACGATCAACCACCACCAACCATTCACTCTCACTACTTTCATACTTATGGTGCGTTCACACCGGACGCGAATAGCGCGGCGAGAGTGGCCGCTTTATATAAAATATATGGTTTTCGCGCGGCCAGGAAGCGGCAAATGGTCACGCGGCGCGAATTCCTACTCGCGCGAATCGCGCGAATCGCTCTACTCGCGCCGCTCAAAGTTGGGAAAGTTGAACTTTTGAGCGAATTCGCGAGCGACGAACCAATCACAGAGCCGCTCTATATGACGTTGTTTATGACGGACCGGAGCACCCGCGAAACACCAGAAATGGAGGGGAAACTGATAACAGCGGTCTGCGCTCGCCCTGAGCTTTACGACCCTTCGTCGTATTTTTATCGGGACAGGAATAAAAAGGAGCTTGGAGGAAGATTAGCGAGGAGGTCGGGTCCCTGGGTAAGTTTTGTTCACTTTTTATGTGAGTGCGCCTTGTCAATATGTGTAGCTACTCAAATCTGGTTAGCACAATGTTAGCTACAATGCTACTGCTCGTTCTCGTTGACTAGTCAATGTGTGTTTATTCAGCTGAAGTTTGCAAAAAGCGGTGGAAGAACCTGAGGGACACGTCCAGCAGAGAGAGCAGGAAGGAGAAAGAGAGGAGGAGAAGCGGTGCAGCAGCAGAGTCAGCACAGACGTGGAAGGACCTTGCTGTCCTGTCTTTCCTCCAGCCCTTCATCACCCCCCGGGAAACATCGGGCAACATGTCCCAGGGAGGGGCCGAGGGGGATCAGGCAGCAGGGTACAGCCCAGAGCCGCAGGAAGAAGCAGCAGCAGCAGCTGCAGGGCTGTCAGGTGCAGGTCGGTGGTAATGACAAGGAAAAAGAGCACATTTGAAATGGTAGAGAAAAAAATGCTTTGTCTGCCCAGTTTGATGTCTTTTTTAACAATAATTGTCGGAATTATCATTATTTCTGTCTTTATTATTATTGTTATTATTTCTAATTCATTATTGATGATATTAGTAGTGGTATAGCAGTAATTTTAGTAATTTAAGTATAGAAGTGCACATTGCATGTAGTGTGAAATCATTTTAACTTTTGTCATGACAGAATCAGACATGGAGCCTGACGCCCTGCCGGGCCCAGAGTCCCCCGCTGCCGGGCCCAGAGTCCCCCGCTGCCGGGCCCAGAGTCCCCCGCTGCCGGGCCCAGAGTCCCCCGCTGCTGCTTCTGCTTCTACCTCTGTGCTGGCTGACCCCGCTGCTGCAGCTGCAGGTGAGCATGCATCCAATGAAATGTTTCATTACTTGAATTTAGGTATTTTACCAAACTTCTCAGCTGCCTTCTTGATTTTGCTTGTGATTTGCTAAAAAAAAAATAGTCCTTAACAACTTTATAAACAGAAAGTGTGCTGGTTTATTGTTTATTTCATATTTTTGTGAAGCTTGTTTCTGCTTTTAACATTCTCATTGCTTTGTTTTTTTTTAAGGCCCACCTAAGAAAAGGCAAAGAAGGAGGCCTCAGTTCTCTCCAGGGCCGTCCGAGTATGAATGCCGGACCACGGAGGAACTGAGGGCCAGCAGGGAGGCGCGATTGTCTGATGACCACTTCCTGCTTTCTTTGGGGCCTCTCCTGCAAAAAGTGCCACCTCATCTCAAAGATTTTGTCAAATTTCAAATTCACAAAATACTTTATGAGAACAGCACTGTAACGCTGAATTTGGAACCATAGCCTTCAGAGTAATTTTTTACTAAACGAGGTGACATCTTTTGCAGGAGAGGAAAGACTTCTTTGCGTGTCCCTCATTTTTTCCACCGCACCTCCTCCAAGCAAGCTCCTTTTCATTCCTGTCCCATTTTTAAATATGTAAATAGTTTTCTGTGTAATAATAATTTGAATTATTCTTTTGTATCAAGACTTGGTTTGGTACTTCTAGAACAGCATTTTTATGGTTGGTTTAAAAGGTTTACCTTTCAAAATACTAATCTTTTAAACACAAAGGAAGGATGGACAAAAGGTAAAGTTGTTGTGAATATGTTTTATTAATTTCACCTTATGATGTGATGACCTTGAAGATAGCAGTAGAGTCAGTAAATACCTGCAAAAAGGAAGGGACGTGAAAAGAACAAAAGTACATACAGCATAACCATGTGCTTAGAAAACATGACATTACAGCTTTCTATGTCAAATATTAATTAGTGAATATACATTTTTAAAGTCAGACAGCAATAAACAGACAGAGACTGACTGCTCTTTATTTCTTTTGGGTGGCTCTTAAACAGGGGTGAAAGTAAGATAAGATTCTTGCAGGAACTGTGCAACTCAAAAAAATGTTTTAGTTTGCGCGCAAAGCGTGCGAGCGTCGTACATAACAGATATTGATAAAGCCTGATTTTTTTGACATCCTTGAAAGCATTACGTTTTTTTTTAACTGCTTTAATTTTATTTTGAATGTGTAAATATAATAGACATTGTGATGGCGGCCTCTTCATGATGGAGGCGACAATTGGCGAGGACTGCTACCCTGTTGCTCAAGACTTTTGTTGTTGTATCAACAGATATATACTGAGAGCATGTTACTCACACAAAACAATGTCGGCACAGAGGCCAGGTCACTCTCACACCGACCCTTCTCACTGTTGGTCCAACATAACATAAATGAAACTTAACATAAAAAGACCGGAGAAACGGCATCAACACATAGAAAAACAATAACTTAACAGACCTACAACAAAACGAAGTACATTTGAACAAATTTTAACACAAAATACATCTTGAAACGGCCCGAACAATCCCCTCCCATGATGCTTTGCTGCACCAACCAGTATGGCGGCGCCGCAACAATACATATATATATACATATACATACCCACTGAGCATTTTTCGGTCTAAATGACGTCTAAATGACGTCTAATTGTTCTTCGACGTCTAGTCTAAAATTGATCTACCAGTGGTCTAAAAATGAAAGTTTTTTAGCGGTCTAAGCTAGACGTCTTTTAGACGTCTAAGCATTAACCGTCTTTTAGCTGTCTATTAGCCGTCTTTTAGCCCTCTATGTCTGTACATCTCGTCTCATCTGAGACGTTTAAATAACCACTAATATACGTCTATTTGTAGACGTCTAAACTTAAGACGTTTATTAGACGTTCATTTATATACCAAATTTATACGCCTCTTCTGATCTTAGACGTTTAAAAAACCGCTCATACACGTCTATTTATAGACGTACAAATTTAGACGTTTGCTAGACGTTTACTTTTCTACCAAATTTAAACCCCTTACAGAAACCACTAGTCTTGTAGATGTCTACTGAAGGATATTCTAATAAAAATGCAGCCATTGCAATTTTTTAATTATTCACCACAAACCTGTATTTAATTTTCTTCAATCTTATCTCCTTTTTTAACCATTAGTACTGTAATCTAAACCAATACCTTTTAAATAAAATTCAAAAACATGAATGTCCAAAAAATATTTTTAATTTCTTTACACCACTTGAAAAGAGAAGCACAAACTCCAATACAAACTACCTACATAAAATATTTAAAAAAGTTTTTTTTTTTAATGTAACCCACTTCAGGGTATGTACACGTCACATACTAGGTTCGTAGGAGCCGAGTGAAACAATAACCACTGGACACAGAGGCAGAATGATTTGAAACTCTTTAGTTCCACAAATACAAAACACAATAACATTACAACCTTGGGCCCATAAACTAAGAAATAAAATAAAATAAATAAATGTCCAAATGGGAGTGTTCCTCGGTGGTTTGGATCCAAAAGTCAAAGTCAAAAGTCAAGATTCAAGAATATCCAAGGAAGGCTTTCGTTGGTGCCGGTCAGTTGGACTGACACAAATCCTACCACTTAATCCGTTAAGTGGTGTGGTGGAATTAAACGTTCTGCTTGAAGCACCGAAGGTGGACTGGGAGCTCGTCATCAGTTGGATCGTTCATCAGCGTCGTCAGACATGAAAGCTGAAGCTTCACTCTTTCCAAGCATCACAATAGAACCTGACCTGTATTTAGAAAACAGGTTTACAATCCAATTCAATGCATAGAACCTCTTCAAATGATCACCTAAATGTTCAATTCAAGGTGGATGTACAACACTGATAATCTTTATCAAACAGGAATCAAAATACTATGGGTTACATGCTGAAAACCATAATTAATCTTAACAATTAAGAGTTTATCATGTCAAAATGTATTTTAATCAATTCAAATTAAAAGGAATAATGTATTAAAGATTTCATTCAACCAAGGAATTCTTACTTCTACATGAAGGCATAACATGTGCTTCCTCACGTGTTTCTGATTTTCTAGTTTTTTTTTTTTTACATCAGAGAAGATATTTTCACTGAAATACATAAGTTTTCATAACCTAAGTAACTTAAATTACAGCTTTGCTGCTTATAAGCAACTTAAATGAACTTAAAATTACTTCTTGTACTCCTTCTGAACACATTTTAACATGTGCAAAAGATGAGGCATTTTACACAGTGAAACTCTCATAATGTGCTAATTCGAGTCAAATTTCACCATCAATCCATTATTATAAATGCTTTTAAGTGCAAAACATGAAACAAAAACAACGTAAGATGTACAAAACACCCTTTATTGAATCAGCATGGTCACCTCACATCTCCACACACACACACTGCAACAGTGGCGGCTAGCTTACCAATGGTTTTTTTCAGGAGAAACGCGGCCGGAAAGTGCTTCAATGACGGTTTTTCCTGTCTCTGAAACGGAGTTTTCGGAGCATGGTATCAACAACTACTTCCTTTCTCAGTTTGACTGCGAAATTGTACAGTTTTCATACCTTTTTTCCCGTTTTTCTCTCTCACGCGGAAGTGAAGTGGCGTGCTCCGTCCGTGCATTAGTAAGGTTAAGCTGCTTCACTAGCGCGGCCTACTACTTCCGGTCTTCAAAATAAACTTCTGGTTTTTCAAAGTAAATAACAAAACACTTATAAACATAAGGAAATAATTAAATAATGACTGCAAATTAATGGATTGTATTTATTAACCCTTCTGGAGGTGGGTCACATAAACACTACAGTGAAAAAATAGAACAAATTGTAAATACAAAATTAAAACCATAACAATAACAACAACAACAACATCAACATCAACATTTTTTTTTTTTTTTTTTTTAGAATTTTTTTGTTTGTTTTATTGCTGCAAACCAAACCTTTAAAATAAAACTACACCACTGATGTCCTGGGTCTCCTGTACCCCCCTCCACCAGTCCGAGCTGGGGCCTGTTTGGAATGGAGTCCCATGGCTGAGCGGATTTGGTCGTCTGTAGCCTCCTTAAAATTCTTCCGAATTGCTTCTGCAAACAAAGCAATAGAACAAATGAAGAAAAACTGCAAATGTGGCTGCCTATTGTATTATGTATTATGGTAAATTATGTGTATTATGGTCAAGTATTGGCATCTGAATATATCTCGTCTTCGAAGTTAAACTGTAAAATGTTTGGAAAATAGCCAAAGAAGAAGCTTTTAACCTCAATTCCTACAGAGAGAGCAGGCCCTTAATTACTGAACGACAAGTTAGCACTGACTAGCCGGTGCTGTTGGGCCCAGCTTGTAACACGGCGGCCTGCCTGCTAGCAACTAACACAACATGCAAGCAAATGCTAAACTAATGAATGACGGTAAAAGGACCAAACATTGCAAAAATAAACAATTTTCTGTAGTATTTGCTTCGACACCCACCTCTGTATGCCCGAAACAGCACTTCTTCGACCAACTTTTCCGCCATTGTTTCAGTACAGTGGAGCACATGAGCACAAGCATTTCACAGTTGGAAGTAGCGCAGTCCACAGGCACAAGTTGAAGCCGTTTTCAGGTTAGGGTCCTGCAATCTCCATAAGACTGTAAAGTAGTTCAGTTTTATCAGGGACAGCTTCTCTCTGAGTGGAATAACGTTTTCCCAGAAGTGGTTGCACGGTGCGTCACGTGAGCGTAGTACACCAAAGAGGTTTTTGTCAACAACGAAAGCAACATGGCGGCAGTCAGCGTTACAGAGGCTGAGAAAACACAACCGACATCTAAAAATCTAAGGGAATTTCAGCCACAAACTTCGTTGTCGAGTGCTCAGCAGGATCTGGGCTTTCAAATTTACTGAAGGTTTTGGGGAGGTTTCATACGTTTTGATAGAATAACGCGAAAACACCGATCACTCTACTGTGAAAGCTGTGCACTTCAAAGAGCTGACTCTGCCATCAGATTTTTGTTTGATTTGTATTCCGAAGATGTAAAATGGTGTAATTATCGACTCTGAAATGTGGGATATTAGACGTCTACATTTAAACTATACCTTATAACAATTATGGCTATTAAAGTGATCTCAATCCAATATTTAGAGATTGTCTAGATTCGGTCTATATCTAGACGTTGAAATGCAGTAGAGATTTAGACGTCTAAATCTCGGCAATATTTATACTATACTGTATATCGCTCGATGGCTATCAGAATTATATCAGTTCAGTATTTGAAGATCAGTTCTGCAACATACATGTAGCACTCGTGTCACTAATTCCCAAGTAACCACGATCACTGGACCAGTTCTAGGTTCGAATTGAGTGGGTAAAATGGAAATAACACACCAGGAATCACTGATGACTAAAGCCGGCAACTTTACTTAAGCTTTCACAAAACAAATGAACAATCACACAATCATGAAATAAACACGTCTTTTTTCCTTTTTAAGAATGAGCAAAGTTTTAACTCAGTATTATTTGAAAAGATTCTTGAATTCTAATTTGGTTTCTAATAGAAACAATGTTAATTCCTATTTTTTTTCTATTTTTGGACCGGTCAAAATAAATTATTCTATTTTGTCTCAAATGAAATAAATAATGCCTACTTAATTCGATTTTCTTTGAGTTAACTCTTATTTTAGATCTTTGTATTGCAAGTAAATGGAATCTTATAAATCACCTCCTTTTCAAGTTAATTTAGTTTCCCCTTTTTTCACTTTTGCTTCCTTTACAGAACACAAAATATGTCACCAATTGACATCACAATACAAAAAACAAATATCAAATTGATCAGTGTCAAATTCACAGTTCCAAGTTTATCCTGAGTCCAAGTGCTGTCTCAGTCTGAGTCTTCACTCAGTGAGTGAGAGAACGTTCCAGATCCTACCGCAGAAGCTCAGCTCAACCGAGCTGAGTTGGACTGATGCAGTGATGGTGTTGCACGGAGACGACAGTTCAAATCCTCGTAGGTGCTGAATCCTGGGTCAGGCTCGCCATTCCGGACGTCATCCACGTGCATGCGCCGCTTCCTCGTGGTGCTGCTGTGCACACAGCACAGATCGTCTGCAGCTTCACCACGCTCCCAAGTTCTCCCGGGCGGGACAAAAACCTGGCCTGCACGACAGGCCGTACACAAAATAAAGTCTTTTAAACCAAATCTTAAATTGAGCAGTTCTTTAAGTTGCATCATGAAGTAAATAAAATGAAAAGAAATGGCGCTGCAGCGTCTCTGCTCAGCACGCATGCACAAACATGAGGACTTAAACACAACAGAAAACATCACAAACTCACCAAAACCGGTGATCCAGAGGCATGTGAAACGATCCCCGTTTCACAAAGTGTGTTTTTATCTCTTTTAACGCTATTTTTTTCCTTTTCTCGCTGCGCAATCCTGCAGCTCTCCTCGCTCGTTAAGCAGCACGGAGTTTCAGCGTCTTTTTTCAAACGGAAGTTGCATCATAACCCCAAAAAAAAATATTAAATCAATTATTTAAATTCTTCAAATTGCAAAAATAAAAAAAATGAATTGTTTTTTTAAGGTTCAAGTCAATGAATTAAATAAAATATTTATTCAAATTAAAAGCTGTTTCTTTTTCTTCAATTCTAAAACTTTATTTAAACCGGGGGTTACATCCTCCCCTCCTTTCCTGATGTACGTCCCTGTACATCTTTATACCATAGAATTGAAATACAGATCGTAGTTTTGTACACTGGATTCATTCAATGAGTCTGTGATAACAGTACTCAAACTTTGAAATAATGACTGAACAATGGTTACCAACGGGTTACCCAGCTCAGGATAGGTCAGTCTCTTTGAAGGTTGCTTTTGTCTGGTTGATTTCCTTGTTTGTCCGTCAGCCTCGCCACTATCATGGTCACTAATATCTGTACTGCGCTCTGTCAGTGAAACATCAGGAACGAGGCCAGGTCTGTCAGCTGAGTCTTCGTCAGTGTTCGGAAGATCAACATGTATTGTGGATTGGTTATTCTCGTCATTGTGAACAGTAGGTGAAGTACTTTCCACAGGGTCTTGATCAGGTAAGTCATCTTTAGAAGGATTTTCAACAGGTAAGTTACTTCCATCCAGTAAAACGGAGTCAACAGGTACCACCGGAACATCATCCAAAGAATCTTTTGATAAGTTGGAGTAGTTTTGCTCAGCAGTGGACACTGGTGGGATCTGAAATTGTGAGTTGTTTGCTCTCAATGTCACTTCTTTGCCAGCATGATCAGAATTTAGGGTTTCAACAACCACATTTGTGAACATGAAATCATCAGAATCAGAGTCTCTCTCTTCAGCTTCATCAAAACCCCCATCTCTCGAGTTCTGACGAGTTTTTGGGCGTCTAGGTTTCTTTTGGATTTCAACTTCAACTGGAGTTGCAGGGAGAAACCCACATGGCAACAACAGGTCCCTATGAAGAGTTCGTAAAGGACCTTCTTTTGTTTCAGGTTTGACAACATAAACTGGGACATTTTCAGACTGCTTTACTACAACATAAATGTCTGATTCCCACTTGTCTGCCAATTTATGTTTACCTCTGAGGCGGACATTTCTCACCAAAACTCTGTCGCCTTCTCTCAGAGTGGAATCGACAACACGTTTATCAAATCGTGTTTTATTGCGATCTGCAATTTTCTTTGCATTCTCCACTGCTACTCTGTAGCTTTCTGAAAGTTGTGATTTGAGGTTTTTAACATATTGAGAATGTGAGCTTGACTGATGGTTGACCGGTAAGCCAAAAGCTAAGTCAACTGGCAATCTTGGTTGTCGGCCAAACATTAATTCATAAGGAGTGAAACCTGTGACGTCGCTTTTAGTACAGTTGTAAGCATGTACCAAGGGTTTCACATGCTCACGCCAGTGACATTTCTTTTGGTTTTCCAGTGTACCAAGCATATTCAACAACGTCCTGTTGAACCGCTCAACTGGATTTCCTCTCGGGTGATACGGGGTGGTCCTGATCTTTTTGATGCCTGCCAGCTCACATAGTTCTTTTATGGTATGCGACTCAAAGTCTGGCCCTTGGTCGCTGTGAAGTCTCTCAGGAATACCATAATGGACGATGAAATGGTCCCATAGACATTTCGCAACTGTGCGTGCTTTTTGGTTTGGGGTAGGTATCGCAACAGCATACTTTGTGAAGTGATCAGTGATCACTAAAATGTCTTTTGTGTTGCTCGAGTCTGGTTCGAGAGTTAGAAAATCCATGCATAAGAGTTCAAGAGGTCGAGTAGCTGTGATGTTCACCAGAGGCGCGGCTTTTTCTTGAGTGGATTTGCGTCTTATACAGCGGTCACAACTTTTGATTTTTGCCTCAATTTCACTTGCCATTTTGGGCCAATAGAATCGCTTTCTGATAAGATCCAGTGTTCGTTCCACACCCATGTGGCCCATATCATCATGGAGGCTCTTTAAAATCATGGGTCGGAACTCTGAGGGCAACACAAGCTGGTGATGAATCTGTGTACCCTCGTGTCTTTTCCGATAAAGGATACCGTCAAGAACTTCAAGTCTGTTTGACTCTCTCAGTAAAAGAGTGAGCTCAGGAAGTTCTTTTCTCAAAGATGGAGAAGGTGTGACCCCTGTCTCTATCTGGTTAAGGATTTCTCGAATGCATGTATCAGTTCTCTGTTTTTCTCTCAATTCAGCTGATGTGATTGAAGGGATTACAGGCAAACCACCAAACTGCTCTTCCTCTGTGAAGCTATCTGGGATAGCATCTGAATGATGGGCAAGAGAAACAACCAAGGCAGCACCCGAGGGTGTTTCCTCAGTAGAATCGCTCGTGATTTCCTGCACCAAATGTTTCTCACACACTGCTTTAATGATGTCGTCAGAAAGGTTAGCCTGTTCGGACTCCAAAAGGTGTCTTTTTGTGAATTGTTCTATTCTTTCAACTTCTTTCTGTGATGTTGAGTCATCAGGTAACTTGCTGTGTGGACGTCTAGACAGTCCGTCTGCATCCTGGTTTAGTTTTCCAGCTCTGTACTGCAGCTGGAAATCAAATGTTGACAGAGCAGCTAGCCACCTGTAACTCGTAGCGTCAAGTTTTGCAGATGTCAGAACGTATGTTAAAGGGTTGCTGTCTGTGATGACAAGAAATTGGGTTCCATACAGGTAGTCTTGAAACTTTTCAGTGACTGCCCATTTAAGTGCAAGGAACTCCAATTTATGGGCTGGATACCTGGATTCACACTTTGACAAGCCCCGACTTGCATAAGCTATGACTCGCTTATGCCCTTCCTGCTCCTGATAAAGGGCAGCACCAAGACCTGTGGTGCTTGCGTCAGTGTGTAGAATGTAGGGCAATTTGGGATCTGAAAAACCAAGAACAGGAGCTGTGGTTAGTTTTTCTATCACAGTGTCAAAGGCTTCCTGGCAAGCATGAGTCCATCTATCACCAAAATCTTCCTTTGGGTGATGGTACCTTCCAAAGCTTGCTTGGTTGTTGGAATTTTTCCTCAAGGGAGGGTATCCGGAAGTAAGTTCATTAAGAGGTTTAACGATCTTTGAATAATCCTTGATAAATCTGCGGTAATAACCACAAAATCCTAAAAAGGTTCTCATCTCTTTCAGGTTTTTGGGTTTCGGCCAGGTTTTAAGGGCTGCTATTTTCCCAGGATCTGTCTCGACACCTTTCTCAGATACAATGTGACCAAGGTATTTTACAGAGGTTTGAAAGAATCTGCATTTTTCAGGTGAGAGCTTGAGACCGTACTCTTTCAGCCGATTGAGTACACGCCACAGTCTTTCCTCATGCTCCTCCAGTGTTGAAGAAAAAATGATAAGATCATCTAAGAAAACTAAAGCTTGTTTCAAGTTTAAGTCTCCGAGACATCGTTCCATGAGCCTTTGAAATGTACTGGGGGCATTTGTTATTCCCTGGGGCATCCGATTAAATTCAAAGAATCCAAGTGGGCAGACAAATGCTGTTTTATGCTTGTCTGTTTCTTCCATTTCAATTTGGTAGAACCCCGATTTCAGATCCAGTACAGAGAACCATTTTGATCCTGTCAATGCTGAAAAGGTTTCTTCCAAATTAGGTAAAGCATAGGAATCTTTGACTGTCTGGAGGTTTAGTTTTCTATAATCGATACAGAGTCTGATGTCACCATTCTTTTTCTTAACAACAACGATCGGTGAGGAGAAAGGTGACTGAGATTCACGTATGACTCCTGCACCAAGAAGCTGTTGAAGGTGGCTCCGCACAGCTTCTATGTCATTTGGGTGAATGGGCCTCGGCCTGTGTTTGAAGGGAGTCTGATCACTGAGATTTATCTGATGTTTAATTTTGTCAGTGCGCCCAAAATCAAGATCATGCTGTGCAAAGACCTCTGGGATAGACCCCAGTTTTTCTGATATCCTTTCTTTCCATTCATTTGGTACTGGAGATTCCCCAAAATCAAGATTTATTTTGAAATTAGGTTTGGTAGATAGATCAGAGTTGTTGGTTTCGATGGACTTGATGCTCGTGATGGCATGTATTTCTGCTATCACGGCTTTTGGAGTGAGAGTAATGTCATGGTCTGACTCGTTTTTTAGGATGACTGGTATGCTATGTGTTGTTTTGGTTGATAGACTTGCTATAGCATCAGTCACTAGTATGCCTCCCGGTAAAGAAGCTGACTTTGGTGCCTCCACCATGACCCATTTCTCAGTATTTGGTACTCTGCAACTCACATAACCTTCAAAAACTCTGGTTTGCCCAGCAGTTACGGTTTCTGAGTTTTCACTGAGTAATTTCACTTCTCCAATCCTGGAGTCCAGTGATTGATTTTTCCTGAGTTCAAGGGTTTTTAACACTACCTGGTAGCCACGAGGGAGTGAGTGATAGTTCTGAGATGCAGTGTTCTCATACTGCTGATAAAGAATGTCAAGAACATTTGTGCCAATTAACACTGAGGACAGTGTTGAACGCAAGTCCGGCACAATCAAAACCAATGTTGGTATTTCAATGTCAAATCCAAATGAATTTCTTGGGAATTTGATGGTGGTTTCAATGTAGCCAAGGTATGGAACATCCTGACCATTAGCACCCTCTATTTCCAGCAAGTCATTTAAGGACTTTATCTGTATGTGAGACAGATTTTCTTTGTAAAAAGAATTTGGGATTGTTGTTACTTGAGAGCCTGAGTCCAACAAGCAACTGCAGTCTTTTCCATTTATGGACACCTGTGCAGTGCACTTTGCTCCAATTAATCCTTTTGGCAGGGTTACTGAATGAGTTTTCTGATTGAATCGCATTTTAGGGGTGTGCTTCTTTCTTTTGGGACGCACTTCTCGTTCTTTAGTCCCTGTCTGTCCCTCAACAGGAACCAATTCTAGTTTAAATTAGTAGGCTTGGTGATGCCATTCTTAGTGTCCCATTCCTGCTGTTTTTGTTTCAGCTGCTTTCTTTTCAGTGCCACCAAAGGTGAATTTGGCTCATTCTCACATTGAGGTTTAATGTGGCCATCTTCTCCACATCTGAAACAATACCAAGGATTTGGTCTGTTGTTGCTCCCACTAGTGGCGCCTTGATTGCTAAACTGCAAAGTTTTGGGCATGGCAGCATTAGCAGATGGGACTCTGGAAGCTTGTGCTGTTGTCTTTGTTTGCACTGGTTTGGTTTGAGCCTTCTTGCTTTGGGTTTGTGAAATTCTTGTGAGCTGGGACTGTAAATCAGCGATCTGTGTTTTTAAGTCTTGGATTTCTTTGTTGGAGTCTGTGGTTGGTTGTGGCAATGTGTGTTTTTCATCACACTGAACACAAACACCTTGGTAATGGGAGGACACTTTTGGTTTTAAAACACCGAGGTGTTGTTTCATTCGTGTTGCCTTAGAGGCTCTCTTGTCTTCTGCTGTTCTGATTAACAAAAGAAGCTCCGCAAAGGTGGGTGGGGTTTTCTTTTTATGTTCAAGTTGTAGTTCAGATATAAGGAGATTGTCCCAGCATCCTCTGACAAACTGCCTTAGCAGCTGGTGATCAAGTTCACCTGCACTTACACCTCCCCTCCTGAGGGTGGTGTTCAAAATCACTTGTAGTCTTTGCAGGTAAGCTGAAGGACTTTCACCACTGTTCTGCATTGTGTTGAGATATTTTGCAAAGAGGTCATCTCCATCCTCTACAGTACTGTATGCAGAATCCAAGATTTCTAAGTACAACTTTGGAGGAGATTCAAGAGGTAAGTGCTTCACAATGTCGAGGGCTGGAGACAAAAGGCTTTCGAGAAGTTTCCTGGACTTATACAGGTCTGACTGCTTTGAGTCCTGAATGAGGAATTCTACATTAGAGCGCCATGTCTCATAATCAACCTCACTGTTGGGGTGAGGACAACGACCAGAAAATGGGCGGAGTCTCATGGTTAAGTGAGACTGCATCATGGACTCCTCATTCCTGACAATGTGCTCAACGATCACTTTTTGTATTCCTGGTGGGTTAATATCTGGGAATTGAAGAGCTGGTTGTGCTCTTTCCTGATATTGTGTCTGACGTGGAGACCAGTTTGACTCTGGTTGGAGATGTTCGGGGGTGCTGTTGTTGGAAGGACTAACCTGTGCAACAGCTTCTGGAGCATGCTGCTTTTGAACATCAGGTGAGTTTGGTCCCACATTGTCATGTTGAGCTTCCGATTCACCCTGATCAATAGTCTCGCTGATGGCAGAAAGTTCTTCTTTGAGAACGACTGCAAAATCTTTACCAGTCTGTTTTGCAATCTCCTTTAACTCTGAGAGGTAAGTCCGTGTAGCAGTCTTACTGGCTACAGGTGTGTAGACAGTCATCAGAGCTCTTATGTGATAGATTGTGTCAGTCTCAGTCTTGGAGGGAAGTTTGTATGGTAAGAGAGGTGAGAGAGTCTGCATAGCTGTACCATATGTAAACTCCACAATAACCTGCTCATCTTCCTGTCCCTCTGATGGATCTACTGGGATGATCCTCTGAATAGAGCCATACTGTTTCAAAAAGTCAAATAGTTCTTCGTCTGTTTCAGTGCCAGCTAACCCGCCCACAATGACTGAGTTAGGGACTTGAACATTCTTTCTTTGAATGACTTCCATTTCAATGTCACAAGGATTTCTGGTGTCTGTTCCTTTAGGAACCCACTCCTGGCTGGCTCGCCAAGGTTTATGTAGCACTCGTGTCACTAATTCCCAAGTAACCACGATCACTGGACCAGTTCTAGGTTCGAATTGAGTGGGTAAAATGGAAATAACACACCAGGAATCACTGATGACTAAAGCCGGCAACTTTACTTAAGCTTTCACAAAACAAATGAACAATCACACAATCATGAAATAAACACGTCTTTTTTCCTTTTTAAGAATGAGCAAAGTTTTAACTCAGTATTATTTGAAAAGATTCTTGAATTCTAATTTGGTTTCTAATAGAAACAATGTTAATTCCTATTTTTTTTCTATTTTTGGACCGGTCAAAATAAATTATTCTATTTTGTCTCAAATGAAATAAATAATGCCTACTTAATTCGATTTTCTTTGAGTTAACTCTTATTTTAGATCTTTGTATTGCAAGTAAATGGAATCTTATAAATCACCTCCTTTTCAAGTTAATTTAGTTTCCCCTTTTTTCACTTTTGCTTCCTTTACAGAACACAAAATATGTCACCAATTGACATCACAATACAAAAAACAAATATCAAATTGATCAGTGTCAAATTCACAGTTCCAAGTTTATCCTGAGTCCAAGTGCTGTCTCAGTCTGAGTCTTCACTCAGTGAGTGAGAGAACGTTCCAGATCCTACCGCAGAAGCTCAGCTCAACCGAGCTGAGTTGGACTGATGCAGTGATGGTGTTGCACGGAGACGACAGTTCAAATCCTCGTAGGTGCTGAATCCTGGGTCAGGCTCGCCATTCCGGACGTCATCCACGTGCATGCGCCGCTTCCTCGTGGTGCTGCTGTGCACACAGCACAGATCGTCTGCAGCTTCACCACGCTCCCAAGTTCTCCCGGGCGGGACAAAAAACCTGGCCTGCACGACAGGCCGTACACAAAATAAAGTCTTTTAAACCAAATCTTAAATTGAGCAGTTCTTTAAGTTGCATCATGAAGTAAATAAAATGAAAAGAAATGGCGCTGCAGCGTCTCTGCTCAGCACGCATGCACAAACATGAGGACTTAAACACAACAGAAAACATCACAAACTCACCAAAACCGGTGATCCAGAGGCATGTGAAACGATCCCCGTTTCACAAAGTGTGTTTTTATCTCTTTTAACGCTATTTTTTCCTTTTCTCGCTGCGCAATCCTGCAGCTCTCCTCGCTCGTTAAGCAGCATGGAGTTTCAGCGTCTTTTTTCAAACGGAAGTTGCATCATAACCCCAAAAAAAAATATTAAATCAATTATTTAAATTCTTCAAATTGCAAAAATAAAAAAAATGAATTGTTTTTTTAAGGTTCAAGTCAATGAATTAAATAAAATATTTATTCAAATTAAAAGCTGTTTCTTTTTCTTCAATTCTAAAACTTTATTTAAACCGGGGGTTACATACAGTTACTGTTTTAAATAAACAACTTTTAAATAATGGATTAAATTCAGTTGTCTAGATTCGGTCTATATCTAGACGTTGAAATGCGGTAGAGATTTAGACATCTAAATCTCGGCTATATTTAGACTATACTATATCACTCAACGGCGATCATACCCACTGAGCATTTTTCGGTCTAAATGACGTCTAAATGACATCTAATTGTTCGTCGACGTCTAGTCTGAAATTGGTCTACCAGTGGTCTAAAAATGAAAGTTTTTTAGCGGTCTAAGCTAGACGTCTTTTAGACGTCTAAGCATTAGCCGTCTTTTAGCCGTCTATTAGCCGTCTATTAGCCCTCTATGTCTGTACGTCTCGTCTCATCTGAGACGTTTAAATAACCACTAATATACGTCTATTTGTAGACGTCTAAACTTAAGACGTTTATTAGACGTTCATTTATATACCAAATTTATACGCCTCTTCTGATCTTAGACATTTAAAAAACCGCTCATAAACATCTATTTATAGATGTACAAATTTAGACGTTTGCTAGACGTTTACTTTTCTACCAAATTTAAACCCCTTACAGAAACCACTAGTCTTGTAGACGTCTACTGAAGGTATTAGGATATTCTAATAAAAATGCAGCCATTGCAATTTTTTAATTTTTCACCACAAACCTGTATTTAATTTTCTTTAATCTTATCTCCTTTTTTAACCATTAGTACTGTAATCTAAACCAATACCTTTTAAATAAAATTCAAAAACACGAATGTCCAAAAAATATTTTTAATTTCTTTACACCACTTGAAAAGAGAAGCACAAACTCCAATACAAACTACCTCCATAAAATATTTTAAAAAGTTTTTTTTTTTTTTTAATGTAACCCACTTCAGGGTATGTACACGTCACATACTGGGTTCGTAGGAGCCGAGTGAAACAATAACCACTGGACACAGAGGCAGAATGATTTGAAACTCTTTAGTTCCACAAAGATCTTAACAATACAAAACACAATAACATTACAACCTTGGGCCCATAAACTAAGAAATAAAATAAAATAAATAAATGTCCAAATGGGAGTGTTCCTCGGTGGTTTGGATCCAAAAGTCAAAGTCAAAAGTCAAGATTCAAGAATATCCAAGGAAAGCTTTCATTGGTGCCGGTCAGTTGGACTGACACAAATCCTACCACTTAATCCGTTAAGTGGTGTGGTGGAATTAAAAGTTCTGCTTGAAGCCCCGAAGGTGGACTGGGAGCTCGCCATCAGTTGGATCGTTCATCAGCATCGTCAGACATGAAAGCTGAAGCTTCATTCTTTCCAAGCATCACAATAGAACCTGACCTGTATTTAGAAAACAGGTTTACAATCCAATTCAATGCATAGAACCTCTTCAAAGGATCACCTAAATGTTCAATTCAAGGTGGATGTACAACACTGATAATCTTTATCAAACAGGAATCAAAATACTATGGGTTACATGCTGAAAACCATAATTAATCTTAACAATTAAGAGTTTATCATGTCAAAATGTATTTCAATCAATTCAAATTAAAAGGAATAATGTATTAAAGATTTCATTCAACCAAGGAATTCTTACTTCTACATGAAGGCATAACATGTGCTTCCTCACGTGTTTCTGATTTTCTAGTTTTTTTTTTTTACATCAGAGAATATATTTTCACTGAAATACATAAGTTTTCATAACCTAAGTAACTTAAATTACAGCTTTGCTGCTTATAAGCAACTTAAATGAACTTAAAATTACTTCTTGTACTCCTGAACACATTTTAACTTCGCATCACATGTGCAAAAGATGAGGCATTTTACACAGTGAAACTCTCATAATGTGCTAATTCGAGTCAAATTTCACCATTAATCCATTAATATAAATGCTTTTAAGTGCAAAACATGAAACAAAAACAACTTAAGATGTACAAAACACCCTTTATTGAATCAGCATGGTCACCTCACATCTCCACACACACACACACATTGCAACAGTGGCAACTAGCTTACCAATGGTTTTTTCAGGAGAAACGCGGCCGGAAAGAGCTTCAACGACGGGTTTTCCTCTCTCTGAAACGGAGTTTTCGGAGCATGGTATCAACAACTACTTCCTTTCTCAGTTTGACTGCGAAATTGTACAGTTTTCATACCTTTTTTCCCGTTTTTCTCTCTCACGCGGAAGTGAAGTGGCGTGCTCCATCTGCGCATTAGTAAGGTTAAGTTGCTTCACTAGCGCGGCCCACTACTTCCGGTCTTCAAAATAAACTTCAGGTTTTTCAAAGTAAATAACAAAACACTTATAAACATAAGGAAATAATTAAATAATGACTGCAAATTAATGGATTGTATTTATTAACCCTTCTGGAGGTGGGTCACATAAACACTGCAGTGAAAAAATAGAACAAATTGTAAATACAAAATTAAAACCATAACAATAACAACAACAACAACATCAACATCAACATTTTTTTTTTTTTTTTTTAGAATTTTTTTGTTTGTTTTATTGCTGCAAACCAAACCTTTAAAATAAAACTCCACCACTGATGTCCTGGGTCTCCTGTACCCCCCTCCACCAGTCCGAGCTGGGGCCTGTTTGGAATGGAGTCCCATGGCTGAGCGGATTTGGTCGTCTGTAGCCTCCTTAAAATTCTTCCGTATTGCTTCTGCAAACAAAGCAATAGAACAAATGAAGAAAAACTGCAAATGTGGCTGCCTATTGTATTATGTATTATGGTAAATTATGTGTATTATGGTCACGTATTGGCATCTGAATATATCTCGTCTTCGAAGTTAAACTGTAAAATGTTTGGAAAATAGCCGAAGCAGAAGCTTTTAACCTCAATTCCTACAGAGAGAGCAGCCCTTAATCACTGAAGGACCAGTTAGCGCTGACCAGCCGGTGCTGTTGGGCCCAGCTTGTAACACGGCAGCCTGCCTGCTAGCAAAACACAACATGCAAGCAAATGCTAAACTAATGAATGACGGTAAAAGGACCAAACATTGCAAAAATAAACAATTTTCTGTAGTATTTGCTTCGACACCCACCTCTGTATGCCTGAAACAGCACTTCTTCGACCAACTTTTCCGCCATTGTTTAAGTACAGTGGAGCACATGGGCACAAGGATTTCACAGTTGGAAGTAGCGCAGTCCACAGGCACAAGTTGAAGCCGTTTTCAGGTTATGGTCGTACAATCTCCATAAGACTGCAAAGTAGTTCAGTTTTATCACGGACTACTTCTCTCTGAGTGGAATAACGTTTTCCCAGAAGTGATTGCACGGTGCGTCACGTGAGCGTAGTACACCAAAGAGGTTTTTGTCAACAACGAAAGCAACATGGCGGCAGTCAGCATTACAGAGGCTGAGAAAACACAACCGACATCTAATCATCTAAGGGAATTTCAGCCACAAACTTTGTTGTCGAGTGCTCAGCAGGATCTGGGCTTTCAAATTTACTGAAGGTTTTGGGGAGGTTTCATACGTTTTGACAGAATAACGCGAAAACACCGATCACTCTACTGTGAAAGCTGTGCACTTCAAAGAGCTGGCTCTTCCATCAGATTTTTGTTTGATTTGTATTCCGAAGATGTAAAATGGTGTAATTATCGACTCTGAAATGTGGGATATTAGACGTCTACATTTAAACTATACCTTATAACAATTATGGCTATTAAAGTGATCTCAATCCAATATTTAGAGATTGTCTAGATTCGGTCTATATCTAGACGTTGAAATGCAGTAGAGATTTAGACGTCTAAATCTCGGCTATATTTATACTATACTGTATATCGCTCGATGGCTATCAGAATTATATCAGTTCAGTATTTGAAGATCAGTTCTGCAACATACAGTTATTGTTTTAAATGAACAACTTTTAAATAATGGATTAAATTCAGTTGTCTAGATTCGGTCTATATCTAGACGTTGAAATGCGGTAGACATTTAGACGTCTAAATCTCGGCTATATTTATACTATACTGTATATCGCTCAACGGCTTTCATAATTATATTAGTTCAGTATTTGGAGATTAGCTATGCACCTTACAGTTGTTTTTTTAAATAAATAATTATAGAATAATTGATTAAACTGCAACGTCTAAATTCCGTCTAAAAACAGACGGAATCTAGACGGTTGAAATCAGGTCTAAAAAAATACTAGACGTCTGTCAACTCGTCTGTCAATTCGGTGCAGGTTTGTGGTGAATAATTAAAAAATTGCAATGGCTGCATTTTTATTAGAATATCCTTCACTAGACATCTACAAGACTAGTGGTTTCTGTAAGGGGTTTAAATTTGGTAGAAAAGTAAACGTCTAGCAAACGTCTAAATTTGTACGTCTATAAATAGACGTGTATGAGCGGTTTTTTAAACGTCTAAGATCAGAAGAGGCGTATAAATTTGGTATATAAATGAACGTCTAATAAACGTCTAAGTTTAGACGTCTACAAATAGACGTATATTAGTGGTTATTTAAACGTCTAAGATGAGACGAGATGTACAGACATAGAGGGCTAAAAGACGGCTAATAGACAGCTAAAAGACGGCTAATGCTTAGACGTCTAAAAGACGTCTAGCTTAGACCGCTAAAAAACTTTCATTTTTAGACCACTGGTAGACCAATTTTAGACTAGACGTCGAAGAACAATTAGATGTCATTTAGACGTCATTTAGACCGAAAAATGCTCAGTGGGAGAGAGACGACGCGTGAACCCTCACAATTTATTACTTGTGGATTTATGTTTTGTTTATTTTGCAAAAATGACTACCCTGTTGTCTGCAAAAAACACACAACAGTGGACATTGGATTAACGTTACGCTACAGCGAGTGTCTGCCGCTACAAGCTGCAACCTGTCACGGTAAGCGAGTGCTCCAGTGCTCGTCAGGCGCATTAACCTTGTTTAACACGTCACAGAAGATGTAGTCTGGAGATGAGTTTTATGTATTCATCAATTTTACACTTATTTCGGTAAAATTTGCTTGGAAAAAAAAGGGCTCGCTTTGTATGCATGAGTGAAAGTTGCTTTTCAGAGGCGTTCTGGGGCGTTCCTGTAGAAGAGGCCAGTATCTTTCTTACCGGCACGGCGTTCCGGTGCGTTCCGGCTTACTTTCACCTATGCTCTTAAAAGAACCGTTGTGGGTCAGTCGTGTGGAGGACTGACTCCTCCGCTGGCTGCCACGGCACAGATTCCTCCTGGCTGAAGTGGGCCATGAACACCTCCCTCGTTGCCATCGCCTCTCTGGTGGAATTGTTGGCTCCCACCCGCCTCACACCTGGGAGTGGTTCTTCCCCTTGGGTTGGAGCTCTCCTCAAAGCAGGTGTTGGCCCACGCATCCTCATGAAGTTGTGGAGAACACATGTGGCCTTCACGCATTTCTCCACAACTTCAGGGAGGACCTCCAGTTCACAGCGAAACATCCTCCACTGTGCAGACCAAACCCCGAAAGCATCCTCCACCATCAGCCTGGCCCGGGAGAGACGGTAATTGAAGATGCGCTGCTCACGGGAAAGGTCGCCACGTCCAGGGAAGGGGCGCATTAAATTCCTGCACAGCGGAAAGGCCTCATCTCCAACAAAGACATGTGGCTGGGGTCCTCTGTGTTCAGCTCCAGGTAGGGGCCGGTCACCAGGCAGATCCAGCGTGCCCTCACGCAGAGCCTGACCAAAGGCAGAGTTGGCCAGGGTCCCTCCATCGCTCGCTCTGCCAGACCCTCCAACATCAATGACTCTGAATCTGTAATGGGCGTCCACTACAGCGAGGAGGACTATGGAGTAACCCCCCCTTACAGTTGTAAAACAGCGACCCTGAGTTGGGAGGTGCCTTTATTTTGACATGCTTCCCATCCAGAGCGCCACAGCACAGAGGGAAGTTCCACCGCACCTTGAACTCCTCTGCAATGGACCTCCACTCCTCAGCTCCAGGCACAGCCATGAACTCCTCCACCAGGCCGTCCCAGATGGCTGCCACCACATCTGGGACGATGGTGGAGACAGTGGAGACCCCCACCCTGAAGCTGTCAGCGATGGTCCGGTAGGAGTCACCAGTGGAGAGAAACCTGAGAGTAAACAACAGATTCATTATAATAACATGATAGAAATAATAAAATACGTTTCATCTTGGGCCTGTAAAATGAAAAGCAACTGAGACCTGGATTAGTCCTGGTTTAGTCCTGGTTTAGACCCTGGTTTAGACCTGGCTGCTGGTTTTCGTTCTCACGCTTCCATCCTCATGTGATGTGCTTTTTTCTCACAACGGTTTGACACAGTAGACAGACTGAGGAACAGTGCAGTAGATTAAAAACTCCTCCCCTGCACTCTGCATCCGCTATCAGCTGGAAATTAGATGAACAGAAACACCAGATCCTTTCCAGACGGCTGCACAAATGATATATCTACATAATAAATATATTTGTATTTATTGAGTTTAAAGGGACGTCCGTGTCGGAAGCTGTAAATAGTTTCTTAAAAAGCAGCAGCCAGCATATCTGTACATAAACAACACATCCTGCTGTTATAGAGGTGCTTGATGGATCAGATTATTTTGATAAGTGACCCATTGCCCATTTCCCTTTCTTTTCTTTTCTTCTCTTCTTTATTGTAATTTTTTGTTGGGGTGGGATCTTGCATTTTTTCATCTTGAAGTTATAACATTTGAAGTTGACAAAAATAAATACATTTTACAAACACATCCCTGGAATTAAGTAATATTTAGGTATTTGGACCTTTCCAATTTTCCCCCCTCGAATGACCAATGACAGCTATATGATTTGATTGATTTTTGTATAAACTATTTGTGTTAAAAGCACATTTTTCAGAAAAAAAATATTAAACACAACGCAGGAAATTTCACAGTTGAAAGGAATCAGATTTTTGACAAAAGACACATCAAAAGGCTGAAATATGAACGTATTAAGAGCAGAATTAGGATTTTCATTTTGTGAACGGTTTAAATTGTACTTTGACCTCTGAACTGTATTTCAAAGCAATTAATGACCTGGTTAAGTGCTGATTTAGCACACTTACCGCAGACAGATGGAAAGCCGCTCATCAGGTGGAATAGAGCGCCTGTAGTTGGTGTCCTGGTCGGTGATGCGAGCGCCGATGCGGGACAGCAGCTCGTCAAACTGGGCCCGGGAGAGACGGAAGTCCCGCTGAAAGCATCCTTCATCCTGGCGCAGCTCCTGGAGTAAATGGTGAAACTCACTGAACTCTGTGAACTCAACTGAACTCTGAACGCCTCTCCAAAATATTATGAATCCAGACACGTCACCTGGACTCGTGACGACGACGTTGTCGGGCTTTATTTAGCAAATAAAGAAAAGCCAATGTTTTGATCTCATCCGCCATTGTCGAAAAGACCGCCGGCAACAGAGACGCGAATTCAGCGGCAGCCGCTGTTGGGTCACAAAATGCACACGCGGCCAACCAGGGGCGGATCGCGCCGCGCTATTCGTGTCCGGTGTGAATGCACCATTAGGCAAGGTGGTGAAGTGTCTTCATGGTCAAGGACACACCGACGCCTGCAGGAGCGGAGATCGAACCGCCAACGTTCCGGTTACAAGACTCTACCATTTGAGATACTGTCTCCCCATTTGTACATCTGTCTACTCTTCCCTTGCCAAACCCCACGACGGGCAATGGAATGGAATGGAATGATTTGGGACGGTTCATGTGACAACGCGTGATTGGCAGCCGACCGCTGATCCAACCCTCCAATATTCGCCGCCTCTCTCAGCATATCGTGAGACCTCCGCTGAAGTACATGTTCTCCAGTCTGTGCTGTTGACACAACATACCAATGAGCATGCTCGACATGTACAGTTGTGTTTTAGAGAACAAACAGAACACGGAGTTCAAATTCTCAGGATCAGAATTTAAAAGCTAATTAATTGAATCTTGAGAGAGTTTTCTTTATTTCAGACCCTCCGAAGCGAACTGTGAAACAAACAGTTCATTCAGTCGCTGCATCTTTATCAGCTGAGGAGCCGAGGGCAGCTGAACAGAAAACAACTGCAGATGCTGGAGAAACAGCATCACACACACAGCCCAGTGAGCTGATGATGTGAGGATGAAGGTGCATCAATCGGATTGTTTAATAGAAAAATAATATACTAATGTGTTTTTGTTTTGTTTTTGTCTGGGAAGCATTTGTTTGTTTTGTTGGAAGATTCCTGCAGGAACCCCATGGTTAGGATCCGCAATTCTGATCCTCTGTTGCCAGCCACACCGCACCAACACACACACACACACACACACACACACACACACACACACACACACACACACAGAAAAAGACAGACTTCCTAAAGTTATTTTACTAACATTCAAATGATGATGTGTTTATTGTATCTCATCAATCTCGAGGGAGAAATATCAGAAGGTCAACAGTCCTGATGAAATGAAAAAGAGGCAGCAGGCTGCCTCCATTATGGGTCACTTCTCCCCCCTCATCACTGAGGCTCTGACCACAGGCTGTGGGGCTCATCGTCTGAGTGAAATGATTTAAAATGTCAGCCTTTAATATTGTGAACTTTATGTTTATCTCTATGTAGTATAGAGAAAATGTACCAATGATGAACACACAAGAAAACTTCTCACTGAGGTGAAGATTTGTTTATGACTGGCTGCAGAGAACCCGAATCAAACGTCCGTTTCAAAATCCACTGACAGAGATGACACTTCCACCTCCACCTGATTTAGCTGAAGTATTTGTGGGCTAAACTTAAAGATTATGTGGCTCAATAAGCTCAGCTAAACCTCCAAGAGCAACACTGAAGTCAGATGTCACATTAACACAAACTGAGCAATGACAGTGGTTACAGGTAGTGAACAGGAGTAAGTAAATGATCAAGGTGTTTAGTTAGGACAGAAAGTCCATATGATTCACCAGACTTCACACCAGAACCGCTCACCAACAAAATGGTTTTTCATTCCTGGGAATGTGTTCCTGCTGTCTACAGTTTATTCCAAATAATTGTGATTTTATTGCTCCCATTAGGTCTCTGACTGCATGTTTACAGGTTTCCTGGACTCAGATACACTAGAAGCATCCCAGGCCCTGCAGTCTTTGTCCACTTTTCTGTCTCTCAACCTGTCATTTCATTATTTCTGATGTTGATGGAACTGTGAGGTTATGGTTCTGATTGTTCTGGTAAAATGAAATATCATAATGTTCTTTGTGTTAACAGCTAAATGTTCTTTACATGTTCGCAGCTTGCTTCATGATGCACCAGGCTCGGGGTGTTTGGGATTGACGCCGGGGAGGTGAATGTTGAAGGACATGCTGATAACATGCAGCTTGTGTTTGGGTTGTTTTCATAGCAACGTCTCTCCAGACTGCTCAGCCCCTCCTTCACACTCTCAGCAACTTTCTGGGGAAGAAAAAGGGGTTTTTTTTCCTCCTGCTCAAAGTTTCGATTACCAAACTAACCCATTCTGTTGTGCTGATGTCTGGGTGTGTATGTGTGTATATGGTGTGTCTGAGGGGGGAATGGAACATCAGGCCTCATCAGTCTCAACAGGTCACATCATTCTGGTTTACCGGGCAGGTCTCAGTGGTGGCAGAGCAGCACTGTAAAGTGTTCGGTGTGTGCAGCTCACAAGGCAGGTGGAGGAGAACGCTGTGGAGAATGCTGCTCACCCTCCACCAGGCAGCAGTGAAGATGTTCCTGCTCCTGCTGCTGCTGTCCCAAATCACAGCGCCCCCCCCCCCCCCCCCCCTCCCCCCACCCCCCTCCCCCCACCCCCCGCCGCGCTCCATCGCAGACACACTGGACCTGGCAGGACCCCAGGACAGCCTGTGGTGGAGGGCTGCCCTCGCAGTAGCTCGAGAGTTACATGATGCCAGCTGTATTGTTTGTACTTTTATGCCTTATGCCCTGTTAACATTTGAATAATCCTTGTTCCTCTTCCTCTCCTGGATTCTCTCTACACGTTTCTGCATGATGGCAGGAATAACACTGACACAGAGCTGCAACATCCTCATGCTTCTCACTCCAACCTTTCCCCTGAGCCTCAGCCTTCACTGCATGAAAAGCCAGATATTCGGGGGCGTACACTGATGGAAACGTGCCTCGGTTCTAACAGTGTATGGTCGTTTCCAGGTTGTACTCCCCACGTGTGCCTGTCCCATGTATAGAGCTGGAAGTGTGACGTCACTGCCGCAAAGACTCATGGGATAGGCAGGCCGACGCGTGGGCTGTTTGCATGCTACTATCAGGTAACAGTCGAGGAGTGTTTGCTGGAGGAACCTGAGCCTGAGGGATTATAACTTTGTTGCGTTTTTTGGAATTGCTGAAATACTTTTCCACGGAGCTGCCGGGCTGGAGAAGAGACGTGACGGAGACCAGAGGACTGTGGATGTTTACGAGCTGCGAGTAATGAATTATCTGCCTCTGGCCCATTCAGTCCTGCGGGGACATTCACGTCGGACTGTGGGGGTGAAAGTTTGGACACTGAGGAGCATTTGAGGTTTATTTCATGACGTTCTGCGTTTTGAGGTGTCTTATTTATTTATTTATTTATTTATTTATTTTTGGGAGGGACTTTTAATTAAATTTTTTTTATTAATTTTTTTAATAACGAGTGAACAAAGTATGTTGTCAGAGGCAAGTGATCAAAAAGAAAACCAAAAAGCATATACAATAAAATATGCATAATATGTAACATATATTGGTAACACTTTACTTGAAGCCCCCCTGCATAACACATTATAAGTACATTCATAAAGCATTATAATGCCATTATAACATGTGTAGCTGTAGTTATAAACATTCATAGATGATCACAATGCCAGGACCAAACCCTAACCCTAACCCTAACCCTAACCTTAATCCTATGCTGTATACTGCTGTATAGTGAGTTATAAAGCATTGTGATCATGTATTAGTGTTTATAACTACTTATAATGTGTTATAAAGAGGGGCTTCAAGTAAAGTGTTACCCATATATTTTCACAGTTTTCACAGCACAGAACGATGCAGCATGTTCACATTTATGCATATTTATACAAATGCATCATTTTCTGTTAAAGTTATGAGGAGCGCTGGAGCAACGAGTGGCTGGTCTTCTGTTGGGGGCTTTCTTGGTATAATAGATGCTGTGTTTTGGACTCACTTCTATGTTTCTGGTCTGTTTGTTAATCACCCTGCTGTGACTTGCTTTGGAAAAGACAGGCGAGTCGTTACAGACTGACCATCTGAAAAGATACAGAAGTGGAGAAACTCTTGGTGTGTTAGAAGGAACTTTCTTCCATGACGATTTATTTACTTATTTAACAGGGACAACCCATATTGATCAACACTTCTTTCTCAGTAGTAGTGTAAATATGGCAGAGTTAGCCATGGACTAATTTTCATCTGTATGATGAGAAAGGCTGCTCTCAGGAAGCCTTGAATAAATGTTATAGCCGTCCAACTAAACAGTTGGTCAGCGAAGCAGGAGTCACTCAGATTGAGTTTAGATGTGTGTGTGCTGAAAGTTCGGCAGTATGCTGACGTCCTTTATCCAGTCGGCGTGCTCGTACGGGTCCACTCCGTTCTTTAGGGTTAGGGTCTATGACTTTTTCCAAGTTCCTTTTCTCCCATTTTTTCTCTGTAGGGCCCTGCACTGCTCTCTCTCGCTTTGGACATATTTTTTTTCTACCATTCAGACGTCCTTCTGTTTTTTTTTAAATCGCTGAATTGAGTAGTACACTGCATTACGTCGTAGTCAGCTCTGAAGGGTGAAAAATACACTGGTGATACTCTGTACTGTTAAAAGAAGCTTTTGCTTGCTGATGGGTCCTGCTGGAATGCGGCGCCTGCACGAACCTGGTACAGGTCATTATGACCCCTGCCCAGGCCGCCTTATAAGGGATTTGTTTTGCTTAATGCTGCTCTTCAGAAGATTCTTAGTAACTGATGTAATAGTGACCACACCTCAGAGAAAGTATAAGACAGTGATGGATGAGAAACGCTTCGGCTTTTTCACTTACAGACTCTGAACTGTGTGAATCTGCTCCCTGATTGCATCTTGTAATAAAAGACATCCTTTCTGCTGGACTTCGGCTCCGACTGATTTCATCCTCTCCCAGACAGAGAAAAATCTTTCAGCTCCCAGGTGATAGCGTTCAATTTCATTGTTTACATTTCCCGGCCTGCCCTGTCCATCATGCATTGCGTGAAAGTCACGTGGTCTTCCCAGCTCCCGGACTTCATGTCTTCAGCCTGATCGGCCATCAGGCTGCTGCTGCTGCTAGCTGAAGCTAGCTGCTACTGCTGCTGTTGCTAGCTGGCTCCGCTGTGTCTCAAAATGCTTCACAGCTGAAAAATAGTGAAATTAAAACTTCATTAGTGTCTTTTTTATGTCTCTGTCCACATCTTCCAAGCATGGACCTGCAGCCAAAATAAATCACAACATTCATTTAACATGCAGAGGAATATCGTAGAGTTGTTTAAGGAATTTAAAAAGTTTTGAAGTAACAGACACAGTGGCCCGCATTTATCAAACGATCATACAGCTGCATACATGCCTACAGCCATATGAAAGACAGGAATAGTATTTATCAATATGATCGTGATCGAATGGAAGGATGAACTCTCACCACAGGTCTGACATCGTGGAGCTACTTTGAGTCAGTGTGGATTTGCGGTGCAGCACAGAAAAACCTGGCGGAGCGTGAAAATAATTATAAAGCAAACCTCAAACATGCCATAAACCACAAGCAGCACATATTCAGTGAAAATTAAAAGAATAAAAAAATGAAATAATGCCCTGACAGAATATCTCATAAAATTTCCCCTTGTGGGATTAATGAATCATTTTCAACTTTAAATAACTCCGCTGGTCCATCCCGCCATGGAGCAGGAGGCTGTTTCAACAGTGAACAGAGACGCCTTGATACGGAGCAGCTTCAGACCCAGCAGGGGAAACGCTGCTGTTTAGCCCCGAAGAGGTGTGTGACTTTATTTTGGCCTGTGCAGTTTTACACAATATTGCATTGGCCGATAGAGTGACTTTTGATGCACCGGCGCATCAAGAGGAGCCGATGTGGGAACCAGAGGCTCCACTGGAGGCTGGACGGAGGAAACAGGACCTGAAGAACCGCAACTGAAATGTAAATAAACTCTAAAGTTTAGCAAATGATTTATTTAATCAGTGATGTGATGCCAGCAGCCTAGAAATAACAAAATAGCTGAAGGGAGATTAAATACAGACAGTGGACGTTTCGTCAAACATTTTATTGAGACGTTTATAAATTGTCATTACTTTTGTTCAGTGTATTATTGATTATTGATTTTCTCCAGCCTGGTCACTACTGCGGCCAGTAAACAGCAGATTTCTCTTTATCTTTCCAGGATCTCTGCCGTGATGACGATGGGTCTCGGTTCAGAAGCATCAGGAGTGGATGTCAGGCGCCACCCTCGGTGGCCTGAGTTCCGGGTCCTCTGCAGTCCGGGGTCCTGCTCAGCACCGGGTCCGGTACTGGATGTGTGTGTGAGACCATCACCGCTGTGGGGGGGAGACCAGGCCGCTGTGCTGCTGCTGTCTGACTCTGAGACATAATTAAAGGAAACAATAAAGATCTCAGCTGTATAACGTGAGTCAGCCTCATTATTTGTAATATCAGGGTTAAATTAACGGACCTATAATCTGTTCAAACCTCAGCCGGTGTCCGGTCGTCCAGACAAAGCTGTTCATCGCTGCAGTGATCCTCCTCCATACAGCGTTTTCTATTCTGCTTTAATTCTAGTTTTTATTCTTCCACAGAGCTCCTCCTGATTCACCTCCACCTCAGACCTGAGAGGATCCATTTTCAGCCCAGAAAAGTTTCTTTTTTTGCCAAGATTTAAGCAAGATGTTAATGATGACCAAATTCAGCCGCTGATTTTATCAAGACCTGATCATTCAAACACTGAGATCGGTGAGGTTCGAACGTTTCCTTTATCTCCTGTAGGCCCCGTCGTACGGTGAGCTCAACGCTCAGATTTACACCCAATTCAAAGAGAGTTTGATAAATGAAGGCCAATGTCTGGTCTTGCCCACACCTACAGGCATATTGGGCGACAATTTTAACATTCTGTCCCAGGTATTTAATATTAGGTTGGAACCAAACCCTGGTTTGGCTCTTTTCTGTGTTTTGGAAGGTCATGTACAAGTGAGCGCCAGGATAAAATATTCTCTGGCCTTCACTTTACTTCTAGAACGTAGAGCCATTCCTTTCAAGTGGAAAGACCCCAACCCTCCTGTGCATTCACAGTGGTTACAAGATGTTACGTCTTGCCTAAAACTACAAAAATTAAGATTTTCCTTGAAACAGAATCTTAAAGCATTTGAGACAACATGGGGCCGTTTCATGTAATTGTATCCAGCTCTTTGGAAAGAATGTGCTGTAGTATGGTTGCATTTTCATGAACATGGCAAATGGTGCGAATATTGCTCTAATGCGGTGACAGGTTAGGAGGGTTTACTTTGAGTTTTCTTTTGTTTTGTTTTTTATTTTTATTTTAGTTTTTCTACACCAGCCACTGCACCTGTGCATCCATCCTGGTAGGGGATTTACAATTATGGTTCTATTCAGCTCTGAAGAACTGTGCTCTATGTAAGTCTATTGCCTGCCAGCTTCAAATGTTTTTGATTATTTGATTATTCTACAGATGATCCAGAATGCAGCAGCACGTCTGGTCTTCAACCAGCCCAGCAGAGCTCATGTCACTCCTCTGTTGATCTCCCTTCATTGGCTTCCAGTTGCAGCCAGGATCAAATTCAAATCTCTCCTCCTGGCTTACAAAACGCTTACAAGAACGGCTCTGGACTGCCTGGATTCCCTGATCCAGGTCTACTCTCCTTCACGCCCTCTTCGCTCTGCATGTGAGAGACGTCTGGAGCTTCCAGCCCAGCACGGCTCTGAACCTCCAGCCAGACTCTTCTCCTCTGTTGTTCCCAAATGGTGGAACGAACTTCCTAACTCGGTGCGTTCCGCCGAGTCTCTTTCTACTTTCAAGAGACAGTTAAAGACTCAATTGTTCAGAGAACACCGAGGGTCTTAATCCGACCCCATGTTTGGGGAAGAATAGGTCAGGTGTTCTGAAACCCAGCACTTATGGACCACTGACTAAGTTGACACACACACACACACACACACACACACACACACACACACACACACACACACACACACACAAAAGGGGGGGGGGGGGGTAGTGGCTCCTTTTCTGCAACTTGATGGCAACTCCCTTGACCAATCGCACTTGAAGCATTTGAAGCATTTACTAATGGTTTATTTCTTTCTTATGTCTGTATTCTTGCTTGTGTTGTACGTCGCTTTGGACAAAAGCGTCTGCTAAATGAAATTGTAGAATTGTAGAATTTGACAATTAAAAACAAATTTTGATTTAAAAAAAATAAGGCCAGTGTCTTTTCACACATATATTCTGCTTTCACATGCATGCATTCTCCTAAATAAACAGACATATTTGCATATGTAGCGGGTCCCAGTTCAGTCTCTGCTGGCAGATATATGGATAATCCTTAGAAAGGAGCGCTCTGGAAATGTTGAAATATTACAGAGAAATCAGCGACGCAGGACAACTGTTGCTCATTCTCCATCCATCCGGATTATGTTTATTTACATCTTCATCTTAACTCTGTAACTGCATTAATGATTGATTTTCTGTTATTCTGTCTGCTGGGTATTAAAGCACAAGCACACATCACCGGGGAATCATATTGCTTCATAAACATCTGTGGTCACATACACCGTGGGTAACTGACCTGTAAATGTTGAAAATATTACAGAGAAATCAGGACAACTGCTGCTCAACCTCAATCCATCTGGATGAGGAGGCTTCACTCTGCTGGACGGTGCTGCCCCCCTGTGTCCATTTGGAGAACAGCATATCATTGTGCACTTCAATCTGTCTCTCATCAGGAATCCATCAGAATAAAGTAAAATACCATTGTAATGGGAGGAAAGGAAACAAAAAGTAATAATTTCAACAAAACACATATTTTGTGAGCTTCACACATATGTACAAAGAAAATATATGCATGTAAGAGAAGTATGTATGTAGGGATGTGTGTGAGTGAGTATAGTGGAAAAGGAAATTCATCATTTATTGTGCTGTGATTGGCTGAGAAGCTCCAGTGGGCGAGTCCTGTTCAGGTCATAGTCAGCGTGGCAGATGGAGGGGACTCTGGTGTCCTGCAGCAAGCCACTGGGGTCTTAACAAATATTTTATCATCCCCAGAAGCGGTGCCATCCTTCTCCTCCTTGCTTGAGCGGCAGGTCACCGGTACACCAGCATGGTCCAGAATGGGTTGAGACCGCTTCTCAGTCCTGACTGGAGCGTGCTGTGGACAACTGAAACTCAGAGACATGGTCAGTCGCTCACATGAAGGCAGCGCTGACAGCTCGGACTCATCAGGCACACAGGAGACACGTGAAGGACGCCGGGACAGTTTGGACATAGGAACGGCTCTCAGACAGCCGAGAACCGGCTCTCTTTCACTTAAAAGATCCGTTCAAACGAACGACTCGTTCACTGAACGTCACACCACTGCTGGGTGTCCTAACACAGAAATGAGGATTGTTTTAGATGCTCTGTCAGACTCACCTAAGTCTTAATAGGTGATTTTCACAATGTACTTGGCCTGTACAACAATTGTACATTGACACTGTTAGGTTTCAGGTTGTTCGCTGCTTCAACTTGTGGTTCACTTCATTCACAGTGTTCATGCACACCTTTTTTAAAATTTAGGAGTCTGTTTCCAGGGACTCTAACATGTTGATAACAAGTCAAAATGTAGTTTACTGCTGTGCCCTCAAGTGTACCAACTTCATTAAACATTGGGATCATTTTACATCTCATAAT